>NW_024062048.1:0-72029 GCF_006381635.1 Hibiscus syriacus
ATAAATTTAATTGAGCATATATAAAATTATTGATATATTCTTAAAAGGTGTATATTTTTTTGTTAACTTTAACGTTTAGACTCAATTTCTACTCCAAACTATTCAATATTTTGAATTCAACCATCGTTAAGGGATGTAAATTTTATCCAAAACAGACCCTATAAGATCTTAGAGTATACGACGTGAATTTAGTATTGATCTTACCCAATAAATTCATTGTGATATTTTTAATGAATAAATAAAATTTTTAATTTTAAATCTATTCTCCATTAAAGTTTACAACTAAATATTAACGTTTAATTATAATTCTTTTATTGAATTTTTAAAAATATAATTATATTTAATGAATATTAATTTAAATAGATTATAAATAGTATTATAATCCCAATAATTTAATTTTAAATTGTAAATAAAAATGAAAATTTATATATTATAAAAATAAGTTATTTCTATTGTTTTATTAAATATAAAAGGAAGACGTGGATTGTTAAACCAAGATGACGCACCTACAAAATTCAACCATTAACATACACATTATTTATATCTATCAATATTATAAGATTTAAGAATCGACCTGTATATGCCACCATGGTTCTCGGCTAACAACCTTTGTTGTGAAGGAGACATTCATCTCCTTCACTGGAACAACTTTTCCTGATCTTAAGTTGAATTGAGAGACAATTAGATATCTCTCTTCAATTCTGAACAGAATCATGTCAATTCCACGTGTTATCCAAGGCACTTGCAAATTAAGTTTTTAGTCCTGGAAAGTGACCCTATCCCCCTCGAGAATGATGGTAACTCTTTCCTGAATTTTAAGACACCTTTTTAAGCATGATGGTTGGACATGAGTAGAAAAAAATATGCCTAATTCTCCCATCACTCTACCGTGACACTGGTACACTACACCTCTCCTTTTCCTTCTGCTACAGGAAAATCCTCTCAAGCTTCAGCTTGTAAAGTTACTTCTTAAGTTCATGTTTACATTGTTATACATGAATATGATCTGTTTCTTCACTCTGTAAGCTTGGGGGTTTGGCCTTGCATCACCTTTACGGTTTCAGACTCGAACCACCTGATAGCGACAAGTGATATTGTAGTACTATTAATTTACATTTATAATTATATACCAAACATCTAAAGCTATACCACACACAGTTAACACTTATAGTCCATCTCAAACCCATAATATTGTTTGCAACCAAACCCTTTTCGGATACCTTGAGGTTCTTGCTAACCTAATATGCTATCTGATAACATCCGAACTTCTCCTCCTTATCCAATCTATGCTTTATAATATAGACACACTCCAACTGCATTGTAGTTGGTATTTGTGGGAAATAATGTAAGGGTTTCATATGTAACTGCAAATTTCTCAAGATATTACAGGAAAAAAAAGGAAAATAGAGTTGAACATTGTTTAGCCAGATCTCGCACTTGAATTCAATTCTACACCCACTACAACTTCTCACCCACAATGAAACCAATTAATGCTGCTCAACAGTCTTAGGTTATGTTAGTTGCACTATAGCTTCTGATTAATCTCCCATAAACCCTTTTAGGTTTCTCCTGTGTAAACATTGAAGACGCTTGACACTGAGTTTTGAGGCCGTATTTGAGGGATAGCTATTGAACTACCATTTTCTTACCCACTATAATAGCCTTTTGCTTAAACAATATTAGAATATAAAGCATCACCATATATGTATATACATTCAATCATACAAGTCAGTACTAGACTTAATTCTCTCTCTCAGAAGACAATTTTCATCGGGGATAACAAGCTGATATATAAATTATATTTATACATATAATCTAGAAAGACTATTAAGCTTTTCAATACGAATTAAGAGATACAGATTTAATTAACACACGTTGGAGTGGATTTGTTATCCCAAACATAAAAGAACTTGATTGACCTTACTAGCACAGGAGGCTAAGCCTTCGCTTGAATAGCTTTGGAGGGCCTTGGTCTGGTGGGTGCATGAATTTGCAGTTAGGGCATGCAGGTGATGACTTACAAAGCATCACCAACATGTGGCACCGCATGCATACTGTTGCTACCATCTCTTGCTCTTGCTGATCGTCGTCCATCGCCAACCATGAAAGGTTGCGAGTTAGTCCGCCTGATGAGTTGGTCTTCTTTTCGATGGAACTGGCCCTCGTGGGGCTGACAGAGCTTTGCTTGTTGAATAATCTGTGATCAGTTGTATTAACTTTCCTTACTAATGAATCGCACGGTAGGTTTAACTCAAGGTCTAAGCTCATGTGACCAGGACTTGGGGGTTCAAGGCTTCTCCTTGGATCCTTACAAGTTCTCGTATGGGTCTTCGTATTATAAAAGTGTATCTGCCCTGACTAAACACAAAAGAAAGCAAAGCACTATAAGGTTATAGGGGTTGTTTATGTAACAGTATACTACTGCTGAAGCATATCATCTAATTATACATATACCATTATGTATGTATGTATATACCTGAATATCAAGACATCTTTGCCACTCCAAAGGTAAAGGAGTCTCTAGCTGTAGCTCCATATTGAACATCGATTTCACGCTTTCAGGTTTTAATCGCTTGTCTGAAGTTTCTTCATGATCATCTTGTGAATCTGCCAACTTTCTCTTCTTTGATGAATTCTCAAACTCCGGGATAATATTTCTGATCATGTCTGGAGGCGAGAGGGGGGATTGAAAGGAAATCATATAGAAATTAAGAACAACTCGAAAGCTAGCTATACACAATCTATCTCAGTTTTGTGTCTTTTCAGAGAGAGAGGGTGATCAGATGGGTGAAATGGTTTAAGTGGTTATATAGGCTGAAATTTGGTGTGTAAGGGCAAAGTTATTGATGGAAGAAAATTAACGAAAAGGAAGGGCTACTTATGCATGACGTGCAATCCAAGTTGGCCTCAATTAACCTAACCAGCTGCTACTCAAAGCTTAGATGTGAAGTTCTAACCAATCTCTATCTTTGGTCAATTATATATAAATTTCACCTGATCTTGATGCCTCTTATAACCCCTGCCGATTCAAAACTAAATCATGACCGTAAATGTGTTGCAGTCGTTATTTAACTCCCGGAAAACCTAAGCTTAACTTTGCTAGTTTGCTTACGAGGAAGGGTGTGGGGTTCCTAACTTTTGAAGCCATACTTGACAATACAATTTAGTTTTGGATACTTAAGAAAGGCGGTGAGAGGTGTGGAAGGGGGGAGCTGTGGACATTAAATGACAAGTCTGTAAACAGTTGAAGGGGGGAACTTAGCCTTGAATGCCGATGGTTCTTTATAACTTCCACAATTGAGTCACTCAAAGAACCACTACTTTTAAAGCTTTCAACACTCTGCTTTTGCTATTTCAACAAATTCTCATATCAATTAATCAATCCATGGACTCTAGCTTTTAAAGCTCTCAACACCCCTCCAAGCTATATCAAACCAAAAAAATAAAATTTCCCATCGGCTAAAAGCGTCATTTCATGCCTATCAATAATCTTAAGGTCCCAAATTTGCACCTTTTAACCCCAGCAAGAGACGAGCCTTCTTAGTTTTCAATCGTCCGTACAATATTTCTTAAATACATAACCAATAAAATCCTTCAATGACTTTATATTGGCCTTTCAGTATCCAACTCTGTCACTATATTCATGCATATATTGAACTCGCCCGTGATATGGGGAAAAGAAAACCTTGTCGCTTGGAAGCAGGGAAGAAAGAGAAATAGTTTTTGAATGTATAGATGGGATTGGTGCATGGCGGTTAAGGCGATCCAAGTTTTCACCAACCAAATATAAATTGGTAAGGGACCCTAAACAGAGACTAGACAACAGGTGACATAAATACACAACCCTTGTTAGATTTTCTAAAATAAGGCTGTTTTCGTAACCTAATCGACCCTTTCAAAGACTGGAGATTATTATTAATCTTTGGTAAAAACAAAAAGAAAGGGTTCGAACCCAGTTCCAAAAGCCATTAAAAAGCAAGCATTGAGAGAGAGAGAGAGAGAGAGAGAAGTCTACCTGCCTTCATTAACTGCCCCATCTTTAATTCCCTTAAATGCATAATTCAAGGGAGATGACCATTGTAAACCCACCTCGCTTTCTTCAACATCTTTCGATTTCATCGTCGCCGGTTCCCCCTTCTGTTTTAATGCTCTCAACCCAACTCTTCTTCCCTTCATTTATGTTCGTCTTCCCCTCTCTCTCTCTCTCTCTCATTGTTAATTTCAAATGGTTTTTTAATATCACTTCTTACTTATGAGAATAACTGTCAGAATCTACCATTTTCACTAATAAATTACATGTGAATCGGTTACATCCCCAAATATATACACAATCCCCTTGCCGCTTTGTTCAAAGCTCGGTACCATTCACCAATTTCCTGCAATTCCCACTATTGAATGACTAATTAATTGGTTTTTCCAGCCTCAATCTCCTCATCTACATTACTATTACCCACACCTAAGTACCACATTCGATAACGCCAACAATATCCCTTAACGAGTTATTTTAGAATTAATTACAAGATCAAATTTCGAATCTTTCAAATATTTAAGTTTAGTTCTCATCGTATATAATATTAAATTTTAATTTAATTTATATATCATGGTAAATTCATGTCATTAATTATAAATGATAAATCGTGAATTACAGACTTTATCATTTGTAGACACTACTTTTCGCCCAGTAACCTCCCTCGAAGTTTACGGCACCGACATCACCAAGTCAACAATTTTAGTCTCAATAGGACTCTATTACTAACAAACCAAGCATTTGAGTTCAAAGGAAACTCTCTAAAATTAGCAAATTCCTAGGCTATAAATGGATACGAAATACACAGCGAGGGGAGGCGTGAAAGCAAAAGCAAAAAATAGAGGGGGAAACATTCGAAACAAGGGTGCAAGCCATTCAATCTCTCGAAAAACTCTGCATGCCTCGAAGAATAAGAAATACCGAGAGCCATCAGAGGCGAGGAAGATGAAAACACGCGTGAGTTAGGGATTATAGTGCATTTGGAAAGTTTTTGGTCTAATTAGCACTCAAGTCATCCAGGAGTTATGCATTTTCATATATGGTACTCATTTTTTTTCCTTTCAATTTGGTCACTTCATGTATGTTGATTACTCCTCTAAATTTTCACTTTATATTTAATTTTAATTAGAATTATTTATGTTTATCTTTTAGTTGTTTTTATTTTATTATTTTTAAGATTTAACTTTTTATTTTTATTTATTTATTTTATTTATTTATTATTTTTTTACCTCTTTTATTTTTATTTTTTTATTTCATTTATTTTTTCTTTCTTTTGATTCATTTAACATTTATTTATTATTTACTGTCTAATATTTTTTTCGACCTTTTTTTAGAGAAATTACAATCGATTAAAGGTAAGCAATTCGAATTGGGTAATTTAAATTTCAATTTAAATTATAATTTTCGCAATTAAAGAAACGACAAATTAATTGGTACCGAAAGGGCGGTTCAATGGTGCTAATCATTCATTGACTGTAATAGACTCCCGAACCGACATTTATGGTAAAACGTAGATCAGGTAAAGATGGTGTCCGACCACCTAAATTCGTTTTAAAATGGTCGGTGGCGACTCCAATTCATTTAATCCAAGTTCGAAGCCCAATTCAGGGTCCAACCGAAAGATGATTCCGACAGCTTGGACGACTCCGCTAGGGACAGGTAAGTGAGTCAGGCCAAAATTAATTTTCGGTTGTCTTTTATACGAAAATGGTAAATTTAAATTTAATTTATTTATTCGATCACAATTATTTACCTTTGATTTTTTTTCAAATAAATAGGTGTACTAACGTTTTTTCAATGATTTCAGATTTTTGAAAAAAAAATCATCTCAGGCTCTATACCCGAGCTCCGAACCCTATTTAAGTGGGGTGAAAGTGACGCATTCGTGTGAATTTATTCACCGTGCGAGCCTAGCAAGTAGCCTTCGGGATTCATATACCTTATGTCTTCGTGTGAATTTATTCCGCACAGACATAAGGGAATGTGTCCTCTCGAGTTTAACTTAGTCCACACAAGCTTGTAATGGGCTTAAGACTAAGGGTCTGTCAAGCCCAAGGGGGCACCAGCAAGGAGAACTCGAGTACCCTTTTAGAACCTAAACCGGGAGAGTAAAGGGAATTAGAGCCCCCCAAAACCTCATTCCAAATCCTAGGTTGCTTTGATTTTATTTCCTACTTTACTTTCTGTTCAAAGCATGCGAACTAGACAAATATGTGGTTAGGATTTGTTTGGAATTATCATGGGGATATAGATCATGTCCGGGTAGGAATTAAAGCATGTGGGGTAGGATTTTTTTTTTACCTCACTAACTCTTTTTATTATTCTCTCTCATTTTATTTATCACTTGCATCATTTAAAAGAGGTGTTGATCTACCAAAAACGTGTTTGTTAAACATGAGTAATCTGTATTAATGGACAAAGGGGTTGTAATACAAGAGATGAAAATGCAGAAGGACAGTCTACAAGGCGACTATGTGTCACATTCAATCCAGAAGACGTGGTGCCCACAATTAAAGAGTATATCACTCTGCTGCAGCATTATAAAGGACAGGATGAATCGGGTCTACATCAAGCACAATGAAAGCCTATCTTTGAAGAACTGACTGACAGAGGTTGCAGGGGCAAGATGAAGGTTATTGATCTTGGGGGTCCCTTCAAATACAATAATGGCAAAACGATAGCGGAAATTAGAGACCATTGCTGTTGAATTCAAGAAACAGACAAATGAACTTCATATAGTTCCTATCAATTGAGGGATCCAATGACATATTCGTTGAGAACATGTTCAACAGAAGATAAATGCCAGAGATGCAGTCATTCGAGACTTCTTGGGCCAGTACAAAAAGAACTCAACATTTGCACGATTCATCCAGAGAAGCCGGAGCGGATCGACATGTTATTCAACCGGTGACAGACGAAGACAGAAGACTAGTCAACATGTCAGAAGATGTCAGAATATTTTGTCTCTTAAAAGATAAAACATTTTTGTCCCCAATAAGGATTATTTATAATAACAGACACATTTTCAGATCAATGCCTCGAACATTTATCCATTTTGCATTTACATTTCATTTTTAAGCATTTCATAAACATGAAATTTCTTCATGGAGGATTCGATGAAGTGGTCTTAACCACATGACACCACACGGAAGCAAGATTTTAAAACTGAAATCAGTAAAATGGGAGGTTGAATAGCTGATTATAGGACTAAGCCTGCCAGGGTGATCTGAGAAAGGAGTCCCCATATCCTAAGGGCTACTATGTTGAAGCTGCTTACAATTACCACATAGGAAGCTCCAAACATTCCTCTGAGAACTGTAAGGCACTGAAGCGTAAGATCCAAAACCTGACAGATTCTGGGGGCATGGACAGCCGAAGAAGGGGGTATTGCATATACTATTTGCACTTAGAGCATTGTTTTGTTTGAACACGTCTTTGATCTTTCATGTTTACTTAATCTTTTAAACGATTGAATTTATGCTACTTTCTAAGGTGGAATAATTGAACAATTTTTAATCTTTAGTTCTTCAAATATTAAATGAATTAAAGATTTTTGACATATGGCAAGATTAGACATATCTTATCCTGTCTCAAACCCAAAATAAAATACCTTGATTCTTTACCCAGAATAATTCATGGTCATTAACAAAAGACCAGATTTTGACATTACCACCCTTTGAAACTTTTGAACATTTCTTTGAGTCAAAAAAAGTCACACCACTGTCTTTTTAGACTCAAAATTGACTTTTGAACATGAGCATTCTTCTAACTCGGGGCATTTCGCAGGGAGCCTGAACATTAACACATGTCGGGACCAAGAAGTAGAAAGAAGAATTCATTCGAAATAATTCTATCATGCATTAATTACACTGTTTTCATATGAATAAAAATAATCCTGAAAATCTATCCCTATGTGGATACCTCTTATGTGAAGACTTCCATGTATGAAATGATGAACGGCTTTCATTCTTTATCCATTCACAACAGGAGAAAATATATATCCCTTGTGTCCCCTTTTGAGCCTATAGTATTTTTCTTCTGGTTCAACCCTAACCAAGGATCACCTTCTATACTGGGGGCAAGGTGAAAGAAATCTGCTAACATGAGTGAAGACATCAATCCAAAGGAGATACCAAATGCCAAGTGCGAAGATCAAATCAGAACAAAAAGAGAAAAGAGAAAAAAAACGAAGAAAAAAGCAAAGAGAAAATAAAAAAGAGAAACAAAAACAAAGGAAAAAAATGAAGAAAAAAGACAAGACGCATATGCAAAGATTCACTCGATTCAAATGACGCGTCGAGATTTAAATTATAAGATTGATCAAGCACAATCACTCCAGAATTACTTCACTCGAAGATCATGGAACATCCAGAGAAAATCAAGAGAAACACATACGAGCAGATTCAAATTGAGCAAGACATGATTAAAGGTATCAGAATGAATTGATCCTTGGTTTAATACCCTAAAACACTTGTTTGGGCCTATTTATCATTTTCTTTCATAACCATGAACCATGGCCTACATTACGTGCCTTAAAAGTCCATTCTAATCATACATGGACTTCTGAACAGAAGAGACTATCTTTAGATTTCATCCCGCCCGTCAGGATTAATCTTTATTTGCAAAAACTTTTTTAAAATCTTTAATGCATGATAGAGAAAAAATAAAAAAAAGGGTTCAAGACCTAAATTCTGAATGACGTCTTGAAACCAAGGGAGGATTCGAGTTGAAAACTTGAAAAGGTGGCTCGAATATAAAAATTGTGCAGCTGAGGCAATCGCATGAATTCCTTGATAAGGCATCGCACAATCCGATCATGACCATGAAAGTTGGGAGTCGGAGAACACTTCCAGTAAAGAAGCATACAAGCTACCCCATCAAACCTTTGAGCACATCAAATAAACAAAAATGCCAAACCTTTGACCAAACACAATAACCTGAGACTTTTTTACCTATTTCCCAAGATAGCTTTGATCTTGGCACTTATCAAATAGCTATAATTTATTGAAGGATTAAAAATTTAATTAATTCTTTGATATCCAATGAACTCTAGTTTTATGATTCGTCTCAATTGTAAAACCGTGAAAGGGGCAATATTTTCAAAACTTCTCATTAAACATTTTTCGAAACTCTTTTAATTGATATTTTCAGAATTTTAAAAATAAAAGAGAAATAAAAACATTTTTTCAAACAAAACAATCTCTCTAGGGTGGATCTTGGTAAATGACATGTGACTCTCAGACACAAAACTCATGCTTAGAATCAATGTTGAAGCAAGAAATGAGGAACATTGGGGGAATCTTTGAAGATTCAACATCAAATGTTAGGGCATTTTTAGAGATTCAACATCGAATATCGGGGCATATTTGGGGATTCAACATCCTGATGCGAATTATAGACCTTCTGAAGGCATTTCCTCCACATGTACGAACAAGCAACAAAGCACGAGACTCCATTCAGGAGATAAAATAGAACTAATTCATGTTACATGCATCTTAGACATACTTAAGAGCATCACATTTATCATTTTTTGTATACATAAGTTTTTGCAGCTTTTAGAGTTAAGTTTCAAAGATACTCGATTCAAAAGGACATTCAGAAATTGATGGTGGTTGCTCAACTTCACAGCGAAAGGGCGACTAACTTTCAACAAACAACTTTCCAAGTTTCATTCAGAGCCAATTTCAACTTCACGGCGAAGAACCAAATTACTCAAGATTGAATTTCAACCTCACGACGAGGGATATCCAATTCGAGGCTCAACTTCACAACGAATGGGTCATCCACGATTTCAACATCACGATGAAGGATATCGTGCCCGATGAAGTGATTTAGTGTCACAACAAACATGTCATCCACAGATTTGACTTCCTTAAGTCAACGATTAAAGCTTCTGAACAAGCAGATTATCGATCACATTTGAGATTGTTTCTCTCGAAACAAAGGGGGCGTCTCGCTCAAGACTAATTTACTCAAAACAAAGTTTTGTCTCCCTTGAGACAGTTTCTTTTAAAACAAATTTTGTCTCTCTTAAGACATTTTCTCTTAAAACAAATTTTGTCTCTCTTGAGACGGTTTCCCTTGAAACAAAAACTTTGAATTTGTTTTCCTTGAAACAAAGTTTTGTCTCTATTGAGACAGTTTCTTTTAGAACTAAATTTTGTCTCTCTTTAGACATTTTCTCGTAAAACAAATTTTGTCTCTCTTGAGACAGTTTCCCTTGAAACAAAATCTTTGAATCTGTTTTCCTTTAAACAAGTTTCGTCTCTCTTGAGACAATTTCTTTTAGAACTAAATTTTGTCTCTCTTGAGACATTTTCTCGTAAAAACAAATTTTGTCTCTCTTGAGACAGTTTCTTTGAAACAAAATATCTGAATCTGTTTTCCTTGAAACAAATTGCGTCTCCCTTGAGACAGTTTCTTTTGGAACTAAATTTTGTCTATCTTGAGACAGTTTCCCTTGAACAAAATCTTTGAATCTGTTTTCCTTTAAACAAATTTCGTCTCACTCGAGACAGTTTCTTTTAAGACAATTTCTCTTGAAACACAAAAAAAACACATTTGAAAATGTTTCTCTTGAAACACCAAACCTTCGAGTTAGTTTCGCTCAGCTTAAATGCACATCATTTGCATCATAGCTTAAGTCGAGAAAAGGTATCTGTCAATGAAGACCTTTCGAGCTTGATCTCATTCAGCTTGACTGCCTACCAACCACTTGGTGAAGTCAAAGAGTTATTTTTCAGTCGAATTTTCAAACCCAGGGTCTTTAAACGAGAAGAAGGCCAGAGTTGACTACAATTTGGCAATGAGAAATCACATTCGATTCAAATTCTGAATTGCGACTTCAATTCCATTTCAAGATGGACCCGACTCTGCAACTAAGGAGCCATTCACAACTCAACCTCACGACGAATGAGTCATTTCAGGATTCAATTCAAATTGACAAATCAGTCTCAGCATCGGATTTCGACTCAACAACAGAGGATATTCAATGGGGATTGACCCCTATATGGATGGTGTTTGATATATTCATGTTAGACAAAATTTTGTCTTTTAATCTTTGCCCTATCCCCGTTACACGACTATGGAAAAGAAAGGCAACTGTAGACACTACTTTTCGCTCAGTAACTTCCCCCCGAAGTTCACGACACCAACATCACCAAGTCAGTAAGTTTTAGTCTCAATAGGACTCTATCACTAACAAACCAAGCATTTGAGTTCAAAGGAAACTCTCTAAAATTAGCAAAATCCTAGGCTATAAATGGATACGAAATACACAGAGAGGGGGGAGGAAGTGAAAGCAAAAGCAAAAAACAGAGGGGGGAAATATTCGAAACAAGGGTGCAAGCCATTCGGGAAATCCGAAGCCTTCGAAGAAAGAAACTCAAAAATACATTGCATGCATCAAGATCGGAAAAGGAATACAAAGAAAGGAAAAGTCTTTACCATTTTGATTGAAGGAAACGAAAAGGGAGAGCCATGTTGAAGAAGAAACAGAGGCGAGGAAGATGAAAACACACGTGAGTTAGGGATTATAGTGCATTTGGAAAGTTTTTGGTCTAATTAGTACTCAGGTCATCTAGGAGTTACGCATTTTCATATATGGTACTCATTTTTTCCTTTCAATTTGGTCACTTCATGTATATTGATTACCCCTCTAAATTTTCACTTTATTATTTTTTATCATTATTTTTAGTTAGTATTATTTATGTTTATCTTTTAGTTGTTTTTATTTTATTATTTTTAAGATTTAACTTTTTATTTGTATTTATTTATTTATTTTTTACCTCTTTTTTTATTTTTTTATTTCATTCATTTTTTCTTTCTTTTGATTCATTTAACATTTATTTATTATTTAATGTCTAATATTTTTTGACCCTTTTTTAGAGAAATTACAATGATCAAAGGTAAGCAATTCGAATCGGGTAATTTCAATTTCAATTATAATTTTCACAATTAAAGACAACTGACAAATTAATTGGTACCAAAAGGGCGGTTCAAGGGTGCTAATCATTCCTTGACCGTAACCGACTCCTGAACTTTGACCGTAACCGACTCCCGAACCCGACACGTTTCTGGTAAAACGTAGATCAGGTAAAGATGGTGCCCGACCCACCTAAATTCGTTTTAAAATGGTCGGTGGCGACTCCAATTCATTTAATCCAAGTCGAAGCCCAATTCGGGGTCTAACCGAAAGACGGTTTGACATCATTATTGTATTAGATGGTAATCTAAAATATAAAGGGCAAAATTACGCATCCAATTGGTTTGAGTTGAGAATATTCTATTGAGAATATTGTTTCATAAGAAGAAGAAAAAATACCTTTTTCAGTCAGACGGAGGCAGCGGCACCAGCCCTTAAGGCTAGGTGTTGGCCACCGATCATTTTTTTTCTTTTGTTATTTTATCTTTTAATAAGGCTGTTTTTAAGCAGCAAGGTCGGTGGTGGAGGCGGCCACCGCCTCGTGTAAGAGGTTGTTTTCGTCTCAAATGTGTCTTTTGACTATGGGAGTTGATTCTTTCTCTCAAGTTTATTCTTTTTGTAAATAGGTTCGGTGTTCATCGCGTTTGTGTCCTTTCATCGTCTATTAGCTTGAATTGAGTGAGCGGGTTTGTTCAAAAGGTATTACCTCTCTTCGTCTTTCTGTGTCTTGTGTTTGCTTTGCCTAGTTAGGTGTTCTCTGGAGTAACTTTTAGATGGTATTCTATGCCCGCTCCTGTTTTGTTGTTTTGCATTGTGTGTTCCTTGATGGCATTCCGACTTATGGTGGAGCGGTGAATATAGCGTTATCGATGATGCGATGAGTCCTAGGATGCAGGAGGTTTCTGATGCAGTTGCTGGTTTCGTGTTCTGGTCGTGGAAATGAGGTGGCTGTCAGTAATAGTTTTTCATCGTGTCTATAGTTTCGATTGATGGGTCATTTAGTCCTTGTTTGAGATTACTGACAGTTTTCGTTATTTGGGAGTTGTTTTTTTGGAAGTCCAGCAATTTTGTGAGGATTCTTACTTTCATTGATGGATCTTTGGTTGATGGAAGAGCGTGGCATGCAGTCGCCAATGTTATGGCAGATGCTTTTGGTTTCGTAGTGGCTTGTGAAAAATAAACTTGTCCCGAGAAAGGTGGTATGGGGACGTGCAACTCTTAGC
Organism: Hibiscus syriacus; assembly: GCF_006381635.1. Lineage (NCBI taxonomy): Eukaryota > Viridiplantae > Streptophyta > Magnoliopsida > Malvales > Malvaceae > Hibiscus > Hibiscus syriacus. The sequence continues at coordinate 13,175 of NW_024062048.1, forward strand.
GTTGGGCTAGAGGAATATTTTCGATAGTGGATCGTTGGCAGCTAGATTGGTGCTTGCATTCACTGTGTTTCGTTAGAGGGGCAGCATGGTATGGGCGTTAAAGTGGAGCTCGGTGTGGTTGGCGTTGCAAGTGGTGGGTCCATGGTATTTAATAGAGCAATCGTGCATGTTTCGTCCTGCCTTGGGAGCGTTTATGTTTTTGAAATGGAGACAGCTAATATGGGGCTAGTGGAATATGAGGTGGAAAGAAGGGTTGCTGTTAAAGAGAATAAGCTTGATTCTCCGATTTTTTATTCTGTTGGACATAAAATCCAGGTTGGCGATGCACGTGGTGGGCCTTAGACGTTAAATATAGTTGTGGGCGAAGACTTTTCAGTAAAAACATGCATGGTGAATTGGCCCAATCCCAACAGTTCAACCTGATTAATCGTGATTGGTAGTAAAAGAGTATGAAATAGTATCACTTTAAAAAGAAATAAGTAAATTTTGAGGAGACGGTAGTGGATGCAAGTTGACAGTAGGGGTGTGGCTGATCGTGGTTTTTCTGCGAAGGAGTTCGCTGCTGATTAGACGGAGATAGAACATTGAAGTGAGGGCAACATTTCGCATGGGTTAGGTTCTGGGCATTGCTTTCTCTGTTTTAGTAGAGAATGTGATTAAGTTTGGAGCACTTTGTGCTCTTGGTAATAAATAGTGGGTGAGTTTTCTTCGTTAGTAGAAGGTTCGTGTATGGGCAGAGCTAGTAGAGATCTTTTTCGCTGTTTCGCTTTGGTCGATGGATTCGAGTGATTTAGAGTTGTTTGTAGTCTCGTTTTTTTACTGTTTGGTTGGCACTGATAGGGTTCAGATCAAAGTTTAGTAACCTTTGATAGGTTTATGCTCAGCTGTCTTATGTCTTGGAGATTGTATCATGGTTTTGTTCTTTGTTCTAGAGTGTGTTGTTCCTTTTTTGAATTTCATTCAGGGGGTAGTGTGTAGCTACATTGATGCAGTCTGTTTCGGGCTGTTCTAGTGGTGTAGTTCCTGGCTGTTGTTCTTGGGTTCATGTTGGACCTTCTTCATCACAAGGTTCACTCTTTTTCCTTTACTTAGGATTAAGAGGTTTTTTAATGAGGTCTTTGGGGTGGTGTACTTTGTGAATTCTAATATAAAGTAACCATTTTTCAAAAAAAAAATATAATGGGCAAGGTACACAAAGGGTCCCACTACATTATATTTTTTTTTGAGTTTATCGACTATTAAAATTTATAAAATGATCTCTTAATTATTGTGAGTTACTTTTTGGAGTCGCTCGACTATTAGTAAGAAACCAAATTTTAGTGAGAATTTAAAATTAATGCAAAAATATTATTTTCAATTTTTAAGGTAATTTTTTTTCACAAGGATGCAATGTATGTTACACTCAAACACAACACTTACATTTTTCTATATTATTTTGACTTTTGAAACATCTTGCATATAAAATTCAAAACTTTATGAATAAACATAATTATTATTTTTGTTCTATTATTTATCCGAATTATTTAAAAATTGAAATAATATGACTACAATTTATTATTAATACACGCACAAGATTTAGTTGAGTAAAAGAAGTTAAGGGAAGCAGACGATCATGAAAACCGAGGTATGGTGTCAAGAGTACTGAAGCCGAGGAATAAGTGCAGCATTTATCTGTGGAAATGGGGACCACCGTTTTTCTTAAAGAAAGAAAACTGATGAAATATTAATGCATATTGGATGTTCATCGATACGGATTAACTGCTGCAGATATAATGATGCATTTATTTTATGACCTACATATAGTTATATGTTGGATTGCGATCCCTATAATGTATATTTTGTTATACGCATCTCATTTTTATACATACATACATGCATGCATGCATGTACATATGTGTACAGAGTAGGGTACCTGGGCATGAAGCAGGGATTGCAGAGAGTTTTCAGTCGCAGTTGGGTTGGTGGTGCATTTTAATTAAGTTTTCCCAACAAAGAGACGTATACGGTCCTTTCTTTTTCATTGTTCATTTCCCATTCAGTTTATAGAACATAAATAAGTCCCTTAAGCAATAATAAAAGAAGCACAAAAAATGAAACGAAACCTATTTTTTAAGATCGTAATTAAGACTTTTTAAAATTTTAAGTCCACCTAATTAAGTTCTTTAAAGTTGTGAGAAATATAGTAGCCCTGGACAACATAAATGCAAATTGAAATCCAAAGAGTATTCATTCCCATATGTCCTATGGCTTAATAAATGGCCGTATAATTGATCAACAAACTAACTAGATAGACAGGCTCAATTTCACAAGCTTCCAATTCGGATACATAATTAAAGCTTGATCTGTTCATCTCATTTTGTTTTGAGTTATACATTCATTTGGTCAGGTCAAAATATTGATTGAAAAAAAATCAGAATAAAAACTATTAACAATATTGAATTATAATCTATACGAGTTTTTTGAATAAAAAAAGTTTGATTCCTCTCTTCAATGAAGCTTCAATATGAAAGTGTTTAAATAAATTAGAGAAAATATAGAAAATCAGTAATTGATTTTCTTGTCATTGGACAAGAAGCACAGTCAGAATTACAATATGCTCTAATCTGAAAATCATTGGATGCTGACAGTAGAATCCCTTGTCCTGGTTCTTTTTTAAAGTATTTAACTATTCTAGGTGCAACGTCCATATGTGACTTCTTTGAACATTGTATAAATTGACTTAGATAGTTCATTGTATATGTAACATCTAGTCTGGTATAAGTGAGGTATATGAGTCTGCTAATCCATCTTTGATAAACTGATTTATTTTCTACTAGATCATCATCAACATCCCCTTCTACTGTCTTATCATAATCTGCAGTGGTCAGTTTTAGATTTTGCTCCAAAGATTTTGAAACTGATTTAGCTCTCCTAAATCAGTATCTTTGATAGGCTCGAGAGCATACTTCCTATGATTCAATAGAATTTCTTTCTTTGATTTTAAGACTTCAATACCAAGGAAGTACTTCAACTTCTCAAGATCCTTCATTCCAAAATTATATTGTAGAGTTTGCTTGAGCTCATTGATTAAGACTTCATCATTCCCAGTTATAAACAAGTTACACACAGAGACTAATAAAACAACTATATTGTCTTGTTATTTTTAGTGAACAATGAATAATCATGTTTGCTTTGTATGAATCCTGTATAAATTAATTCTTCAGTAAGCTTTAAGTTTCATTATCTCGATGTTTGCTTGAGTCCATATAAAGATTTTTACAACCTACAAGTCATTCTTGCTCCTTGGCTGCAAAATCCCTCAGGTAAATCCACGTAAATCTCTTCATCAAGATCACCTTATAAGAAAGTATTGAACACATTCATTTAAAATAGTGGCCAATGTGAAATAGAAGCAAGAGCCAAGATAGTTCAAATAATAACCATTTTGACAACTGGAGAAAATGTATCAACATAGTCAATCTCCTCATTTTGATTATAACCATCAACAACAAGGTGAGCTTTGTAACTTTCAACCTCAACTGACGACTTATACTTGACCCTGTTAACCCACTTGCATACACTAACAACTTTTTCTGAGGGTAATGGCTCAACAATTCATGTATGATTATATTTTAGGGTTTGATTTTTTTGCATATATAGCTTGAATCCTGTGGGAATCCTTAATTAGGGGTGTTTAAAAATATCTGACCCGAACTATCCGATATATCGATCTGCAGACCCGATACAAAATTATCAGGTATTTTAGAGGTAAATACTCGATTTTGTGGGTCAAGTACTCGACTCGTTATTTTTTTTATGGATTTTGAGTGGGTCCGGGTCACAAAATTACCCTTAATCGGGTACTTGATGATTGTTGTGCGATTTTGTGTACTTATAAATTACGCGAAAATATGTGCAAGTATACAAAATCAAACAAGTAATATAGAGTGAGTGAGTATTATCTCCATAGGGATTGGAGAAATTACGAGTTAAGTTAAAGCACCAATCTAAATTATCTAAGTATAGTTAGTGTGATGGTATGAACAAATGATAATGTCGTGGCAAAGTGGGATGTATGCAGATGAAATTTCAATGGTGGTGTGGAAATATAACAGGTGGAAATGCTATGACAAACTGAGATGTATGAAGTGTAATCAATTGAAAATGCTAAGACAAAAACAATTGAGAATCTGGGATTAAAAGAGATAACTTGACAATCCTCACACAATAAGATGCAATGGGAATGATTGGTGGGGTTACTAAGGAATCCTAATCAATGTTTTCTAGAATGGTCCAAACTTCTATGGCTTACTTGCTTGACATAACTTACAAAGAGTGTCCCTATTCTATCTCTAGTCAAGGAACTTGATAGATGAAAACGCCACGGCAATACCTCTCGGCATGAACAATAACATAAAACCTATCGATTAAGTTCTACTCATTTTAGTCGTTGAAATCCTATCTTTATCTCTAAGGTGGATTAGGTCTTAGTTAGCAGCTAAAACCCATTGCTCACGTTGATCTTCACCTAGTTTCTCTCAAACACTAAGTAGTAAACCTAAGAAACAACTACTCTCATAGCTCTTACACTCCTAAGAAATTTAATTCAATGAGCAAAACAAATAATAACCATAAAAACTTAAACATTCATTAAAACAAACACTTAATCATCCATAAATAACCAACACCAAATAAGGTTTAGTTCATGGTAGGGTTTAAATAATCCAAAGATATCATTCGTTTTATAATAACCCACAAAATATAAAGGAAAAGAAAGCACAAAGGTGGAGGAAAAACTCCCAACGTGCACTGCCATGAGATCTCTCGGCCACCACGAACCACCTTAGCATCTCTAGCTTCTCTCGAACGTCTAGTTCACTACTCCCTTGAGCTTGAAAATGAAGGTCACCACTAAAAAGATGAAAAGGGGAAGAACAATAGAAGCTTGTAGCCACCCATCACTCTTGCTTAGTTCACCCCTTTTTTCCAAAAAGAATTCTCTCTCATTTTTGTGGCATCATGTTCTATTTATACTAAGGATATGTCTTAGGGTTTTGTGCTAAAATTCCATTAGTACCCTAGGTAGAATTCCCCTCACGTGAAAGAGAGTACAAATGTGGCAGTAGTCCCCCTCCTAGGTGGCAGGTAACAAAAGTCACGTATGGACTGGACAATTGGCTCTTTTATAAAAATATGTTTAGCTCTTTTTTTATCTTTTTCTGCGCCAGAATGTCGTCCTAGCCACATGACATTTTCTTCACGCTTCATCATCCCAAATTGGTGCGATAATTTTCCTTATTCACCTTTTATTCCATGAACCTGCACACATCATCCAATAATACATTCCCGTAAAACATCATTTGTAGAATAAAATGCCAAGGTAATTCTTAAACCACCAAATACAACTACATGATCCTAAATGAAAGTGAAAAAGAAAAATGTCATGTCAAAGTTCAGGTCAAGATAGTGATGTAAGATAGAATTTCAGCCCTAAAAAAATTAGATTCAACATGCTAAACAAATTGATAGGTCAAGTATTGTTCATTAGGGCAAGATCCTTTGTATGTGTGTGTACGTGATTATATCTAGTGTATGCTTAACAAAGCTAGAAAGTTTCTACTCAAGCACTTTTGTTTTGCTATAGCAATTTATTTATCCTTTAAGCATAACTTTTACTCTCATTTTCTTAACACTTATATTTTTTTAACTACTGCTACGAGGGGAGTCGGCCTATCACACATACTTTCCTAGACTTGAAAATAAAGTGGAGCAAACACCCCATTCCCTAGCCTAATGAGAAAAGTCATCCCGTGACTACTTTCATTCACTCGTACGCCCTGGCTGCCATTTATTAAGATAGAGTATTCATGTAATTCCATGGCAAAAAAGAATATTCCTCTACAGTTATGTTGAAACACTTATTCACAACTAAACACAATTCAAAATATAAGGAAGTCAAATTGTAGCCTTTAAGATCATTGTTAAAATTTTATGCTACAACAAATGAAAAAGTTTCTAAGTTCCTTAACCATAGAAAACATACTATCATGTATTAACGAATCACAAATGTAAGCACAATAATTTTATTATTATTCCACCACTTTTGAAGCACACCAACTTCCCACCACTATACCATTTCTCTTGCATATTTGTTTTTTATTTAATATACCCATGCTCCACTACCTATACCCATGCTCCACTACCTATACCCATACCCACTCACTAACCCACTTTGCCCATGCCTCAACCTTTCCAACGAGATGCCCATACATTGTTGCACACCAACGCCCCACTCACCTGTAAAAAGACAGATCATAAGGTAGGAGAATGTTCTTTTATTCGGTTGTAACTGGGTATTTAACTCAAGCAAGCAGTCTGTAGAAAGGATCTAAAAAATTGATCCTGAAAAAAAAAGATTTCGAAAGAAAAAGGAAGGCTAGCAAAATATACGGTAAACGTTCTTTTCAATAACAGACTTCAAAGGTTACATATCACTCTGTTTTCTTATTTTTGTTTTAATGCATGTTTTTTTATCGGTTCATTTCTATATAGCAAACAAATTTACTCTTAGGTTCGAATAAACATGTTATATATATATATATATATATTCTTTTCGAATATAAATAGCAATTATAAAAATTAAACAAGTTTATTTTGGGCTAACCAACCCAACTAAACCATCAAAATAACAAAAAATAGTGTTTTTTTAGATTTTAAAATGAAACAAAAAGGAGTAAAATTGGGTTATATATGATTATTTTATAGTTTATCTCGCTTCAGGTCCCCTTAGTTTCGACCGTGTTTTGCGTTCCAGTCCAAGGGGAATTTTTTTTTGTTATTTACCATTTTTTATATTAGTTATCACCTATTGGTTTATTTGCTATTTGGTCACCTGAATTTAAGCGTGATTTTGCATGATGGTCCACATAAAGATTGTTTAATTTTATTTTAAACTGTATGAACTAGTTTCATAATTGTTCACTTTTTATTTTTTAATAGTGTATTTTAGCTTTTAAAAAATGGATAACTAAGTTGTAGTCCCTACAATATCTTTTGTTTTATATTTTAGTCATTAATTTGTTTCCATTTTGTTTTGATTTGGTCACTTAATTTTTGATTTATTTTAATTGGGTTTTTTATATGTTTAATCCATTTTATGAAATCCCCTAATTATTAACATCATTTTAGTTCATATATATGTGTTTTTATTTGTTTATTTATTTTAAATTTACCATTTAATGTTATTTAGTTAATTTTCTATTTTTGATGTTAAATTAAATTTGTAAATCAAACATAGGAATTAGAATTCCATTTTAGTTTAATTTAGGGGACGATTCGAGTTAGCCTCTATTAAGATCGAACTCAAAATTTCCAATTTTAAATATAGGGTAACCAACTAGGTACCAATTTTTGGGCGCTTGTGGGGATGCTAATCCTTCTCCACGCGTAACTGACTCCCGAACTTGATTTCTTGATTTTCGTACCCTAAAACTCGGTATTTTATTAAAATAAAATATTTTATTAAAATCACTCGGTTTTTACGGTGTTCCAATCTCACCTTAAATGATTGGTGGTGACTCTTCACATTTTTGAAATATTTTCAAAGAGAAAACCCCCAAGTCGGTATCATCTTTTCCAGCCTGGGCGAAAAACGGTGTTGACAGCTTGGCGACTCCACTGGGGAATTTTCTTTTTTAAACAAATTGAGAGTCGAGCCATGAGTTGGTTACCCTATATTTATAATTTGGAAATTATGAGTTCAAGTCTTTAGTTATTTTATGATTCATTTATTAAAGTTTTTTTTAATTGCTTCATTTTTTCGTACTAACATTTGAATCTTTGCTTTCAAGATTTATCGAAGTTTGTCGAGTTGTTTCGCTTTCCTTTTGAGTCGAAGGTTTGAACGTTCATCCTCAAACAAAACGTGCATTTGCATAACATAAGCTCTTTTACGAGCTTTGTCCCTTTTAAGTTGAGATGAAAGCTTAACCTACGTGAGATAATTTGTTTCTCTGCATGGGTTTTAGTAAGTAATCTTTGGGGTTCATATACTTTATGTCTACGTGAGATAAATTGTTTTTCTGCATGGACATAAGGGAATGTATCCTCTCGAATTGAACTTGATCCGCACGAGCCTGTAATGGGCCAAGATTGAGAGTTTGGTAGCCCAAAGGGGCACTGACATTAAGGATAATTCGAGTACCTTTTTCCTCATAGAGCCAAAACCATGCATAGAGTGAATCGAAGAACGATCACCCTAGGTATAGCTATATCGAACCTCTGTCTGTCAGTAGGTACTCAAAATAGGTGTACACAAAGGAGGAGCATTTCTGAACCTTTTCGCTTTAAATATTGTTGGGTAGAAAGCATGTTTGGGTAGAAAAAAGATTTTGCCTATCCAAAAGATTTTGGCTATCCAAAAGGATTTCCGTGGAAAATGGATGTCTAATTGGAGGGGCCCTACGTTATCAAAAAGGCCTTCTCCGGGGGAGTTTTGGTTTTGACAGAGATGGACGGAAGAGTACTGAAAAACCCGATAAATTCAGACTCTGTCAAAAAATATTATGCTTAAAAAAGAAGAAAAAAAGAGAGGTTCAAGGTGAAAACCCGCAAAGGGTGCCTTGGAACCAATGAAGGATTTGAGTTGAAAACCCGAAATGGCGGCTCAAAGGCATTTTGATATGAAGGCATCCAACAAGTAACCTCCTCTAAAGACTAGTTATTCATGAATGACTTCACTTCCGCACACAACTCTATCACCTTGAGATCTCCCAGACAAGTGATTACCTCGGGAAATCAAACTAACTGATTCAGGAACACTTGTGCTAGAATTCATTATGACGTATTCTTTTACTTCCAGAATCTTTGTTCAACTCTTTTGATTACCATGAATTTGTGTAAAACTTGTATTTTATCAATAAATTTCCTGATTATTGTTTCGATTTTCAAAACATTCATTTCCGCGCGCCATAAAAAGCATCATAATTCTAAACAAATGATTTCTTGGTATTACTTTGCGATTAACCCCGTAAAAATATGGGGAATCCAAGGTCGTCCATCCGATCGATATTTGCACTAGTTAAAGCGAGTGATTGATGAGAGGGCGAGACAAGAAATTACCGTAGCCCGAATAACACAGAAAAAATGAGAATAATTACGAATCAGACACGGAGTCAGTAAAAACAAAGACTCGACGAGAATAAAGAGAAAAATGGGCTTGCGAGACCCTAAAAACCCAAAAAAAAAACACATACCATACATACTCATGCATTCATTAAATAAGAGCATATGCATACATTTACATCAAGTTTTGAAAACATGACAGGAACTCAAAGAGTCAATGAAAGATTCATTTCGCAACTGTCATAAAGGATCAATACATATCTTTCATGGATTGAAGCAAATTCGAAGAATGGGAAGTCACTGCTTTCAGGTGCTTCAAATACAAATTCACTTACACATGATAAACTTTTGCAGGTTTAAATCTTCAAAGAGAAGATAAACCAATCAGTATTTCCAATGGAGAGATAATAATGAGAAGAACTCATCCAACGAGGGAGAAAAAGTTCATAATGAGAAGAACTTGTTCAACCTTGGCTCAGCATTTCCATTGGAGAGTTCATAATGAGAAGAACTCATCCAACGAGGGAGAAGAAGTTTATAATAAGAAGAACTTGTTCAACCTTGGTTCAAGATTTCTAGTGGAGAGTTCATAATGAGAAGAACTCATCCAACGAATGAGAAAAAGTTCATAATAAGAAGAACTTGTTCAACTTATGCTCAATATTTCCAATGGAGGGTTCATAATGAGAAGAACTCATCCAACGAGGGAGAAGAAGTTTATAATAAGAAGAACTTGTTCAACCTTGGTTCAAGATTTCCAGTGGAGAGTTCATAATGAGAAGAACTCATCCAACGAGAGAGAAGAAGTTCATAATGAAAAGAATTTGTTCAACTTTAGCTCAACATTTCTAGTGGAGAGTTCATAATGAGAATAACTCATCCAACAAGGGAGAATAAGTTCATATTGAGAAGAACTTGTTCAACCTTGGTTCAAGATTTCCAGTGGAGAGTTCATAATGAGAAAAACTCATCCAACAAGGGAGAAGAAGTTCATAATGAGAAGAACTTGTTCAACCTTGGCTCAACATTTCCATTGGAGAGTTTATAATGAGAAGAACTCATCCAATAAGGAAGAGGAAGTTCATAGTAAAAAGAATTTGTTCAACCTTGGAGGAAAACGATTCGGCATCCCTATCAAAGAATTTTTCGAGACCAAATTGAAAAATGGTGCTTTACATCTTTGCTCCATTACCGTTTCACAGTAATGAGCAAAGCAGTAATGAGCAAAAAGGGGCAGCTGTAAGCAACATAATTTTATTATTATTCCACCACTTTTGCAGCACACCAACGTCCCACCACCATATCATGTCTCTTGCATATTTGTTTTTTATTTAATATACCCATGCTCCACTACCTATACCCATACACCCACTCATTAACCCACTATGCCCATGCCTCAACCTTTCCAATGAGATGCCCATACATTGTTGCACACCAACGCCCCACTCACCTGTAAAAAACAGATCATAAGGTAGGGGAATGTTTTTTATTCGGTTGTAACTGGGTATTTAACCCAAGCAAGTAGTCTGTAGCAAGGATCTCAAAAAAAAAAGATCCCGAAAGAAAAAAGGAGGCTAGCAAAATACACTGTAAATGTTCATCTTCAATAACATACTTCAAAGGTTAAATATAACTCTGTTTTCTTATTTTTGTTTGAATGCATGTTTTTTTTTATCGGTTCATTTCTTATATAGCAAACAAATTTACTCTTAGTTCGAATAAAACATGTTATATATATATTCTTTTTAATATAAAAAACAATTATAAAAAATAAACAAGTTTATTTTCGGCTAACCAACCCAGCTAAACCAGCAAAATAACAAAAAATAGTATTTTTTATATTTTAAAATGAAACAAAAAGGAGTAAAATTGGGTTATATAGGATTATTTAATGGGTTATCTCGCTTTAGGTCCCCTTAGTTTCAACCGTGTTTTGCGTTCTAGTCCCGAGGGGGATTTTTTTGTTATTTACCATTTTTGTATATGAGTTATCACCTATTGGTTTATTTGCTATTTGGTCAGTTGAATTTAAGCGTGATTTTGCATGATGGTCCCACGTAAAGATTGTTTAATTTTATTTTAAACTGTATGGACTAGTTTCATAATTGTTCACTTTTTATTTTTTAATAGTGTATTTTAGCTTTTAAAAAAATGGATAACTAAGTTATAGTCCCTACAATGTCTTTTGTTTTATATTTTAGTCATTAATTTGTTTCCATTTTGTTTTGATTTGATCACTTAATTTTTGATTTATTTTAATTGAGTCTTTTATATGTTTAATCCATTTTATGAAATCCCCTAATTATTAACATCATTTTAGTTCATATATATGTGTTTTTATTTGTTTATTTATTTTAAATTTATCATTTAATGTTATTTAGTTAGTTTTCTATTTTTGATGTTAAATTAAATTTGTAAACCAAACATAGGAATTAGAATTCAATTTTAGTTTAATTTAGGGGACGATTCGAGTTAGCCTCCATTAAGATCGAACTCAAAATTTCCAATTTTAAATATAGGGTAACCAACTAGGTACCAATTTTTTGGCGCTTGTGGGGGTGCTAATCCTTCCCCACGCGTAATTGACTCCCAAACTTGATTTCTGGATTTCGTAGACCTTAAAACTCGGTATTTTATTAAAATAAAATGTTTTATTAAAATCACCTAGTTTTTACGGTGTTTCAATCTCACCTTAAATGATTGGTGGCGACTCTTCACATTTTTGAAATATTTTCAAAGAGAACTCCCAAGTCGGTATCATCTTTTCCCGCCCAGGCGAAAAACGATGTCGACAACAAAGAACCAAGTCCTAAAGTTAATTATATCATTCTCAATATTCATGTATATTCAATTCTAGTCATAAGTGTATCATCATCTGGCAAAATAATTCTGCTAACCTAGTAATGTAAATATCCTAATAAGGGTAATATCTCCCCAAACTTGAAGGATGCATTGTCCTCAATGCTCGGGAGAAAAACTAAACTAAACTACAAGCTATGCTATGAAATGTAAGGTACCTTGTCTTATCTATGATGGTGGTGCCATGATGATTGCTCTGCGCCGGGGGCGCTTCTTCAACAGGGTGGGACTCGACTCTAAATCTGATGTTGTCTTAGCGGTTGGGGTACTAGTGCCATCAAGGTTTTTGGCAGACAGAATCTCAACATGCCTTGCAGACTTTTTCAAGCCTCTTCTGGTTCTACGCGGAGGAGATTATTGCGGCATTTCCATTTGCCTGGGCATCTCATTAGCAGGTTCCTCAGTAGCGTGGGTCTCCATTGGCAGTTCTTGCTTGGGCTGGGTCTAGGGTTGGAACAACATCACTGGCAGAATACCACCTGTGCTTGGAGACTCATTTCAGCTTCAAGCTCTAGATTTTTCTTCAAATCATTTAGTTGGGGAGAATCCGAAGGAACTGACAAAGTTGACTTCTTTATCAAGGCTTATTCTATCAGGGAATCAATTCTCTGGTGGTATACCAAGGGAAGTCAGATATTTTCCAATCTCCGGTATCTCGATTTGTCAGTAAATAGATTGAGTCAGTCCATCTCGGAGACAATAGGGGATATGTTGAAATTGTTTTACTTGAATTTGAGTATTAACAATTTTAACCAGAGAATTACTGCTCAGATAGGCGAGTTAGTTCAATTGACTGATTTAGATCTGAGTTATAACATGTTTTCAGGACAGATTCCAACGCAATTTCAATATTTGCAGAGCTTGTCAACGTTGAATCTATCTTATAATGACCTCTCTGGTAGCATCACTATTTTCAACGTGCTCCGAGGCTTGATATATGTTGACATAGCACATAACGAGTTGCAGGGTCCAATTCCTGATGTACCTGCATTTCAAAATGCTTCAATACAAGCATTAGAAGGAAACAAAGGCTTGTGTGGCAATATTAGTGACCTGAAACCTTGCAATCCTTCTAAAAAAGGCCACTACAAGTTACTATACGCAATCATATTTCCACTGTTAGGAGCTGTTATCCTTTCTATTTCTATTCTTGCTTCGTTTTTCAGTTTCGAAAGATGGAGAAAAGATGCAGTGGAAGAAAGTGAAATCAGCATGAATGATGTAAATCTCTTTACAATATCGTCCTTTAATAAAAAATTGTTGTTGTAGACATTCATTTTCGTCCGGAGTTTTTTTATATATAATAATATAAAATAGTTTTTGAAAACATTTTCGAAAAACGTATATCATATAGTTTTTAGAAAACGGTTATTGAAAACATATAATATATAGTTTTTAAAAAATCATTTTTTTGAAAATATATATAATATGGTTTTGATAATACGATTTAAAAACATATATTATATATTTTAGAAAACGGTTATTGAAAACATATAATATATAGTTTTTAAAAAATCGTTTTTTGAAAATATATATAATACGGTTTTGATAATACGATTTAAAACATATATTATATATTTTTGAAAACAATTTTTGAATATATATATTATATAGTTTTGAAAATAATTTTTGAAAATATATATTATATAGTTTTGAAAAAAATATTTTTAAAAACATTTTGAAAACGTTTGAAATATATATATAATATGTAATTTAGAAAACATTTTCAAAAAAATATATATAATATATGAATTTGAAAACATTTTTTAAAAATATATGTAAAATTTATTTTTCATTTACATTTTATTTATTTTCTTTTCATTTATTCATTTATTTTTCTTTTTAGGGTCTAAAATAGCCCAAAAGGAGTCAAACGGGGCATGACCCAACCCAATCAAGCTATGGTTTCACATTCAGTTCAAATGCGCCGCACAACGAATGTGGCGGCCACGCACCAAACAACCAATGAGTTTTTCGGCAGCACCAACGAGACTGAACCATCCCGGGTATTCAGCAACAACATCGGCCATCCCGATTAAGTCGGGAAACGGAGGGTAAAACGACCCCCAAAGCTAACGGAGAACAACCCCGATTAGGGGCTATAAATACCTCGCTGGGGGCATAAAAAAACCAACAACCGGAGAGCAATATCGCACAGCCAACACGACAAAAATAACGAAAATACCCATCACAACATCAAGCAAATGAAGCACAAAAAAAACAATCAAGGCAACAAAAAAATAAAGCAAAAAAATATTCAAAATAGCAAGGAAAAAACACAAAAAACATTAAGGATTCGGTTTTTAGACTGCACGGAGGGAAACACGGTAGTGGAACGCCAAAGGTCGTCGGAAATTATAGAGGCTCGTCGAAAAAAAGTAAACCCGTTCATTGCTAGATCTATGATGGTGGGGATATTTTTTGGGTATTTGGGCTTCGATTTTTAGGTTGGGACGTTAAGAGGAACATTTTGGGTCGATCGGATTTTTTTAGCCACCGGAGGTGGTGGAGTCGCAACTGATCAGTGGTCGGCCATTAGCAGTTGAAGTTTCAGGGAAGGGGGTTGAAAGCTTTTTATATTGGGGAGAAAAGTTTTTTTTTTTTTGGGTAAATAAGGATAAATGATTTTTTTTGAGAGTTTTGGGCTATTCATAAGGAGGGTCACATTGTAATTATGAAATAATTTAATTATTTTCACAGTTCATCTAACTTTGATGTGTAATTCATTTTGGCCATCTATTATAAATTGGCCTCTAAATTTTGAATTATTTCGATTTAATCCTCGATTATATTTCTTATGTTTTGCAATTTGGTCCCCTAACCTTTTGTTTTTCTTTTGTAGCTCACTTTTAGCATTAATTTGATCTATAAAATTCAATTTGTTCCAATTTGATCCTTTAATTTTTTTATTTTAGTATATTTTTTAAATTTCTTTTAAAACATAACATTTTCTTCATTTTTTCCTTAATTGTTATTTTTATTTTTTTAAAATTTAACATTTAACATTTTTTCTTTTGAAATTTGATATTTTCTTCATTTCATTTCATTTTTATTTTATTTTATTTTCTCTTTTAACATTTTATTATTATATTATTATTATTCCCATTTTTTATCTAACCATTTTTTGTTTACTAAATATTTATTTATTTTTCTCTTTTTTTATTCTACAATCTAACATTCTTCTGACTTTTTTTAGAAGTAATTTCAATCGATCAAAGATAAGTAATTCAAATTGCGTCTTTAAATTTTAATTTTCGCCATTAAGACAACCTAGAAATTAAATTGGTACTGAAAAGGCAGTACAAGGGTGCTAATCCTTCCTTGACTGTAACTGACTCTTGAACCCAACACATTTATGGTAAAACGTATATCATGTAAGATGGTGTCCGATCAACCTAATTATTGTTTTTAAAATGATCGGTGGCAGCTCTAACCCATTTATTTAAGTCGAAGCCCAATTTTGGGCCCATCCGAAAGACAGTTGTGACAGTTGTATTATGAGATCAGAAGTGCAACGAAAAACTTTAGTTCTCAGTTTTGCATTGGAAAAGGAGGATTCGAAAACATATACCGAGTAGAGTTGTCACCGAGTGATATTGTAGCTGTGAAGAAAGTTCATCCACTGCGATCCGATGAAGTTAGATCTGCAAAAGAATTCCAGAATAAAGTAATGGCGTTCATAGATATATGACATCGAAATATTGTGAAGTTTTATGGGTTTTGTTTGTTTGCCGAACACTCATTCTTGGTTTACAAGTACCTCGAAAAGGATAGTTTGGCTACAAATCTAAGCAATGGAGAAGCATCAAAAGAATTGGATTGGGGGTAAAAGAGTAAATGTTATGGAAGGAGTTGCTCATGATGGGAATAATTGTCTTTCCCGCTTCGTGAAGTAAAGATAGACACTTATAGATTAAGGATAGTAAAGAGAACACAAGAGTATAATTCTCCAATTTAGAGATTCTTCCACTATACAAAAGAATAATATGATTACAAGGATGTGTTCACAAAATTTGACTCACACTTGGTGGCTCATTCAAGCTCGAGGATAAAGACTTCCCAAGATATATATCTTCTCTCTCAAAAATGCTCTCTAATTCTCTAGTTTCTCACTCTAAGAAGTGAACTCTCTTAGTGTTTTTGGATTTTGGATAGTTAGGAATGAAGTCTCTCACCCCTATTTATACTACTCCACCTCCACAATGAATGGTGGAGATTACTTGCATCCAAGGGTGGAGGTTAATTATCTAGAATGCTCCACACACTCTTAGAAAAAAAATATTAAACAGTTAGGAAAAAAATAATGTTCTTGAACTTTGAATTAAAATAGATGGAAGTTTAATACCAAAATTTCTAAAAGTGTTTAGTATTAATCTTTAATTACATTGTTTACAGTTTAGTCCATGTCGACAAAGTGAATGAGTTTTTTTATTAGTCTGAGATAAATACAAGTTAGTATCTATCCAAATAATATTTATGAACTATTTGACATTGAACGTTATCAAATTTTCTAATATGATATTTTTATGTTTAAAATGTATGTGTTGGATTTCGAAGTTTCATTTTATTGATTAATGTGATGCCTCTCCTTAATGGCATCAATAAAGTGATACATGGCATATCTCATAGTGGTGACACTTTTTATATATTCTTTTAATTTTAGTAAACAAACTAATGTGATGTTATCTTATAATATAATGTCTCATTTAAAAATAAATTATATAATTTTATCGAGTGTAATAAAATATTCACACGTGATATTATAGAAATTATGTCATATAATATTATCGTGTGATTTTATATGTTCATAAAATATTAAACTTGTTGAATGATTTCAATGATTAGAGATAATGTTGTTCTCTTTAATGGATTCATGTTCGAGCAATTACGTCTTTTAATGTGTTATTAATGACTAAAAAAGAAATTGAATATATACTATATTATTATCACACTAGATTATTAAAAAAATCATATTAATAAAATATTTTAATTTCATAATTTAAAAAATTACACATGTCATCACAAATTATGCCACCCACAACCAGTGGTGGATGCACTAAGCCATGTAGGGGTCAAGTGCATCCTTATTATTTTGGAAAAGTGGTTAAATTTAACTTAATGTGTTAAGAAAAAAAGAAAAAAATTACAATTTTTGCATACCCATTATTTTTAAGAAAAGAAAATTAAAAATTTGGACCCCATTCTTAAATTTCTGGATCCGCCACTGCCCATAACATCTTACCGTTTAAAGGGGATAGTACATTGATAGTATAAAAATATATTTTTAAAAGAAAAGTTACCACATTTGCATATTCGATAAGGTATAGGGGCCAAACTTACCATTTTCCAATTTTATTTCCTAGGTTGAGTTTGCTAATGAAGTGGGTGAAAAGGTAAATGTTTGAGTGGGAGGGAGGTTTGGTGGTTGTCAAAATATGAAGCTAGCCTCAGTCTCATCAATCTAATGAATTAACTATAGTTTTCCGACCAATAAGAACATGTCGGCAGGTTATTGCTTTCGCTATCTTCAAACACACATAATCTGAAAATTTGAAGTTAGTTAAGCTTTGATCGTTCTTATTTGTTTTATAGATGAACAGCGTACCAAAGAAATGAAATAAAATAAAGAAAAGAGAAATATAACATCATTTATTTATTAAATTTATGGGAAAAGGATGATTCTCAATCTATTCCAATTATATTATAAAATACTGTTAATTAGTTGTTTGAATAAGACATTCAATTGTTACATACTAAAACTGAGAATTTTGTTTATTGAGTCCCTCAATTATTAAAAGATACCAAATGATCATCCGACTATTTATTATGTTTTAAACTCGTCATTTTTCGTTAAAAGTTGACGACAATCTGAGTTGAACATTAACATGTTGACTATGATATGATAAAATATGATCATAGAATTTCAAACAACTATCATTCTCAACTATCATATTAACGTTCAACTCAGTCGATAGTTAATTTTTTAACAAGAAATGATGAGTTTAGAACATAATGAATAGTTGAGTGACTATTTTATAACTTTTAATAATCGACAGATTCAACGAAAGAACACTTTATAGTCGGAGGTCTATCTTATAACTTTTAATAGTGAAAGAGAATTAATAAAATAATACTCTATAATCGGGGACCAATATATATACTTTAACCTAAAAAAAGACATTTTGCTAAAAGAATATTAAGCTAAAACAAAGTAAGTATATTTTATTGATTGGTCAAAATATTTATCTTTTCACGTTCATATCTTTTAGATCATGTTTTCTAAAGTAAGTATGTTTTGGAATTTTGATAATTGCAAGACACTCATAATTTTAAATTTGTAATAAAGACTGGGTCAGAAGAGAAACCCAAAATTAAGAAAGCCGAAAAAAATAAAAGGCACACCCACTGTGGGCTTGAACCCATGACTACAAAGTTAAAAACATTACGCTCTCTAGACAAACTTTATATGAGATGTAGTCAATTAAGGTACATATTGATTTTTACTACCAGTATAGAGAACTAGAAAGTTTTGAAAGCCGATTTATTGATTTATTTCCAAGTTAATCATTTCCCTGGTGTAGAGAAACTCTTGCAAGAATATTCTCCGGAGGCAAAACTAAATAAATCGGTTCCAAGTAATCGGGGAAAAGGGGGGGGGGGGTTGTCAATAAGGTATATTAGAGAATGAGCTTTGCAGAATGCTGCTGTTGTATAGACCGTCTTTATCGTTGTTGTTTGAGCTCTCTCCTTTTATAGACCGTCTTTTTCAATGATTTTGAAGTGGCTCATATAAGTTGACTTCTTCCATCTTTTATTCTTCCATTTGCAGGAGGGATAGGCTTCAACTATTTTCGGTAAGTTTTTTCATTTGTAAAAACTTGTATCATACACAGCAAGAGATAAAAATAGAATGAAAAAAAAAACTACGTATTTTCACTAATGCTCGACACAATCAGGCTCAAATGTCACTTCAAACATATATATAGCTCTTCGATGTGTATTACCTTGGAATTTGTCAATGTTACTTACAATATCCTTTATGTCTAGCTCTAGCTGAATAAGGCCAGAACAGGTTAGAACACAAGTGCACCACGTCTTAATCTTTCACTGCAAAACCACCACAAAAATCGGCGTCAGCTTTCTGACAAGAAAAGTGTTAACGGGAAGAAAGCAATGTCTCGTAACATCCAGCACTATACGGCTAAGACAGTGACAATTGGCGATAAAGGATAGTCTTCTCATCGTTTTCGTCATATTCGTCAGGATCAATGTCAACCTCTTCTCCATAATCCACTTCGATAATGGTTCTGTCTTTGATATATGGTTCTTCCAATTCAAATGACTGAGCTTGAGAATGATCTCCACCTTCAGGGATAGCATCTGACAATAGCACTTGCATCTCGGATTCTATGTGTGCTTCCATTTGAGCTCGCTTTCTATCCCTTGGGTAGGTGAAGTAGAGAAAAGAATAGATGAAACAACAGAGTGCCATTGGAATTCCTATTGCTGTGTATAGTGCTTTTGCCAACGATGAAGCATTCTCTCTATCTGTTGCAATCTCTTCAGATTCACTAGCCCCTTTCTGAATAGGTTTGTAACCATAAACGTGTTGGGCTAATATTCCAACTGCAGGTGGGGCGAACGATGACAAGATGGATTCAAAAGATCAGTCCAAAGCATACACACTTGTTCGAGATTTCTCTGGAACTATTTCTGCAAATATTGGACTGCATGCATTGGAAACATCTTCATTACATGTAATAAATATATGAACAAGACAAGTACTTTAAAACATAAACTATTCACGCTCAAGTTTGTCTGATTTTTTTCTCTTCATGTGCTTTCTAGTTGGAAACTTCCAATCTTATCATATAGACTTGCATTTCAAGATCCAATATTTGATATGACATCTCGAAACACATTTATGTTTCTCAAGCTTATGACTCAACCGAGTTCATAAATGCAACTTTGCGAATATGTAAAACGTAATTTCATCCAATGGAATATCAAACAAAACAGAGGGGAGAATAGAGTGAGTTTGATAATCTTACTTGTTTGCGGCTGGAGCATTCCAGGAAATGCAGAAGCCAACAATGATTAGGAACAAGCCATGCATCACACCTGTGGATGGATCATCAGGTAAAACAAGCAAGAGCACTGCCGCTAAAGGGGTAGCTGATGCCGAGCTTATTTGGGCTAGAATGATCCTTCCCTTTTCAAAACCGGACCGGACATTGAACCGGTGAAGGTACTGGTTCACTGGTTCAACCGGATTCAACCGCGGTTGAACCGGATTTTATATAAAATAATATATTTTTTTAATTTTACATAATATTCAAAGCAATATTAATATATATGCAACATTTTTTTTAAGTTTACAATATTAAAAGGTATAAAAATATCACAAGTCATAACATGTATAAATGAAAAACCATAAAATCAAGTGAAACAAAATGATTCAAATCAACTACAACATAAATATTTAAGTTAAAACATATTAAATAATAAATATAATTATATAACTATAATCAAAAAAATAAACTTGGGGTTTAAAAAAATCATAACAAATGATGTTATTTGGTTTAATTGTTTTAAAAAAAATAATCTCACATGGCTAAGAAACATAGAAGAGTATCCCAAAAGTTTAAAGAGTAAAAATATGAGAACAAAACAATAAAATATAAGAACAAAACAATCCCACATGGCTAAGAAACATAGAAGAGCATCCCAACTTATTTCTATAAATAATAGAGGTAATTTGACATTCAAAATCATGGAGCCTTTTGGTGAGCACAAAGCGAACTATTCTTTCGCTTCAATTGAGCTCAAATTTTAGGTTTCAATTGAGCTCAAATTTTAGGCTTCAATCGAACTTCTAAATTTTTTTTTGAGTTCGAGCCTTTTCGATTTCAAGTTTTAATATTATATTTCGAGTTGATAATTTTTAGCTCGTGAGTTTTTGAGTCGAGTTGAGCTTACTTTTAAAGTTTTCGAGTTCGAGTCGAGCTCAGCAATACTCGAATTTGACTCGGCTCATTGAACAAACAACGTTGTTTGGTTTAATTTTTTTTTAAAAGAAAAAATGTGAACCGGCGGTTCAAACCGATTTTGTCGGTTTTCAGCCGGTTTACCCCGGTTTTCCCGGTTTTCAGTCGATTTTTCAGGTTCTTTATCGGTTATGTGCTAATCCGGTTTTGGAAGTTAACCCGACCGGACAGGCCACCGGTTCACGGTTCAACCGGTCGAACCGGCCGGTCCGGTCCGGTTTTAATAACATTTCCTTCCAGAATTTGGTAGACGTGTAGAAAGGAAATCCCCCATCCTACCCCAAAGAGCCCCCCCCCACAGAAGTAGCAATCACAAACAGGGCTATCAGGAATGCAGTTTTCTCGTGGGAGAACCCGATTAACTCCAACCACATCGGTGCAAATGACAATGCAGACCAGGGGAATGAACCAGTAACACCCTGGGCCACAATAATTTGGAAAGATGGGATCTTTATGACCGTTTTCGCTTCCTGAACCAGGCCCATCAGTTCAGACCATAAGGACCTATTCGAAACTTGATTGCCAGATTTCATCCCACCGTTTGAAAAGTGTGGATCATTGGCAAAGAGGTTGACTAACGTACCAACAATAATGCTGATTAGTCCTACCAGATGGAAGGCGATTCTCCAACCAGGAATGCCGATGAATGTTATTGGAGCTAACAGTACTGCAATGAATCCTCCAATAACAGAGCCAAGATTGCTTGTAACTTGTAGCCACCCAAAAGCCATGCCACGGTTACTGTCATCCGTCGAGTCAGCAACAATGGCGAGGCCAATTCCATTTAAAGCTCTAGATATGGCTACCTGTTCAAAAGATGCCAAATGACTAATAATTTAATTTGATCTATTGGTTTGCTCGCTGCAGTGGCGACCAGTTCTCCCTGTAGCACTCTAAGCAATTTTTATAGTAGTAAACTGAAAATTCGCTTCATTGCACCAAACAAATAAGAAAAGTCTAATAGCGTGTCCATCTATAAACAACGACATTAAAGAAAAAACCCAAAGTACTCCAAGATTTCTTTTTGGTGCCTCAAATGTGCATCCTGAAGAATGTTTCTTGATTCAAGTTATATCAAATTTTAGCAGATCAAGTCAAGTCCATTCATGCCTTTCCATCCAGTAGTTTTGCTTTACCAGATCAATCATAACCAGTAGATTCACCAAATGACCTCTATCTGATCAAATGCTTTCACCACTATAGTACCCATACACTCCAACCAAAACATAATTAGGGAATACAATTCAATCACAGTACAGAAAACCTCTATTAAACAATACCCAATTCAACAACTTGGTTTAAGTAACTTCACCCCAAACAACATATAAAGAACAAAATCCCAACATCCCCTTCACATTCCCATCAACCAAACAGGAAAAAGGATAATAGAATATTACTAGATTAACAAAAGAAAAAAATTTGGGGGGGTAGGTAGCTACTGTTTACCTGAAAGAAAGTGGAGAAGGCAAGCAGAAAGGTGGCAGCAGCCCACAAAAACGCACCCAGAGCTATTACATGAGCTCGATTGGATAACAAGAAGATTGCACGATAGATCTGAACAAGGTTAGAGAGCCGAGTCCGTTGGGATTCGTGTGAAGAGCGGCACCAACTTCCTTGTAAACGCCCGGTAACAATGACTCATCGGCTTTCTCCATGATCCCTGCCAGGTTCACCAAGACCAGAGTCAAAGTCTCGGCCATCATTTTTCCCGGTTTACCAAGTTCTTGTCCCGCAGGTTTTGGATATCTTTCCAAGACAATGACGTAGAGGAGTAGATTTGTTCCCTGGCCGTCACCCTGTGTTGGTTTTGGAATATTCGGATGCTTAGCTAGAATTTTTGGGAATTGAAATTGGAGTGGATATATACGGTGATAGGACAAATGGATATTGTAGGATATACGTGCAACACATGGGAGAAATTGCGGACTTTCCCTTAATTGGAAGGCCATCAAGTCACCTATAGTTAATATTGGAAATAAATGTGGCACATTTTATGGTAAGATCCCTTCAATCAAGAATAATTGAAAGTTCAAATGTTACCAAATTATAAAAATTAGTATAGTTTTTCTAATATTTTCTGTTATTATACAAATATTAGAGAATTAAATTAAGTATTATATATATAACTTAGGGTTAGATGATATTTTGATTAATAAAATTATTTTCTATTATTATTTGGTATTTGAAGAAATATTTTATTTATTTTTATCTTTGAATTTTTTATTTTTATATAAGTTATTTTGATTTATTTTTTATTAAAAATTAATTTTTCTACGAACATTTCATATACAAATATAGTAAATTAATTTTTTAAAACAATTAGAAAAATCAATTCTTAAACTATCATTTATATATATATATATTATATAACATAACACATTCTTAAAATATTATGTAAAATTTTATAATAAAAAATACATTAAGATAACGAACCAAGTGGGTTTCGTGGTAAAAGAATTATTGTTATTCCTTGAGGATCTAAGTTCAAGCATTATATATGTCAGCGGTGTAAGTGTTTGATGTCAAAAGATTACCAAGTTATTTTTAAACAGATGATGCCTTGTACATAGGGATGACAAACGGATGAGTCAGGTGCGGATACCCTCTCCCCTATCCCCATACCCACCTAATATTTTCAAATCAACTACCCGCCGAAAAAATTTTCAAATCCACACCCGCCCATGCGAGTACATTCTCAAATTCATCCCCACACCTACTACGCAACTGGAGACATACCCGACTAGACCCGCCTGACAACAACCTTAAGTTATACATAAGCAACAAACATGTCCATTAAAAAACATAATAAAATAAACCAAAGATTATAAGTTATTTTTTATACAATATTAAGATTTATAAATTAGTCTCTAAAATTATACTTAAATTCATAATGGTCCAAAATTTATTGGGTATTTAGTGTGCGGGCGGATGCGAGACGGGTAAGGTCTCAAACCCATCACCCGCCCACTACTCGCGATGGGTATCACTTTCTAAATCCAAACCCGCCCATTACCCACTACAGTTATACTCATCCCCGTCCCAATTAGAACGGGTACGATGCGAAATTTTCGAAATTGTAAACGTTTGTGATCCCTACTTGTACACATCCTAGATTAATAAAAAAAACGTAATACATTTAATCCTATAATTAAAAACCTTGTCGCGGAAGTATCCAATAAATATATATAATTGTTTGGGAAAACTATTCATTTAGATTAAACTTTCAATATTTTTAAAATCATGTCTAATTCTTAGCTTTTATTTCATTTTAGTACCCATAATTAAAAACTTAACGTATTTAATATTTAAACTATCAGTTTTGGTCTGTTTTAGTACCTAAACCTTGATTTTTTTTCAAAAACTTAACTCTAAGTTTTTAAAGGATGTACTAAAATGAAATAAAAATTAAACATTTAGGTATGATTTTAAAAAAAATCAAAAGTTTAAATACTAAAACTGACTAAAATTAATAATTTAAGTACTAAATGTGTAGTTTACCCTAACTGGTTTTGGCAAAGAATCCGGGAAAATTAAGGTACTGAACCGTACAGGGAAATTGGGTTAAAGTTGAAGAATCAATTCAAGGTTTTATTTCTTTTATTTTTTAATCAATAACGGCCCGTTTATTTATAAAGAAACAAGTATAACGGAAGTATGTAAAATTGGCCAATAGGTGATGCGACCTCTTGGATAAAAAAATTAGCATATTAGGTTATCTCGGAAATTAATTTAGGATCTAAGGAAAATTCATCACACTTATATGATGAGTTTATCAAAATAATATTTTTTCCAAACTATTAACATGATGATTTTTAATAAAATATAACTTCAGGATGAAAAGTTTGAATAAAAAAATATTTTATTAAAATTCGTCATGTTAACGTAATGAGTTTCAAGTCACAATAATAAATACCATAGATTCTTAAATAATTTAATTTTGTGTCATATTGAGTTAAATAATTAACCCGCCTACATCAATTTCTCCACGGAAGTATACACATGACCATAGGAATCGTGCCCAACAGAAGCCCAAACAAAGAGGAACAAATTGACGATTGTATTCCAAGGAGATTGGAGGGCTACCAAAGCCCAGTGTACTAGGATGTGATTTGCTAAAATCTGCATGTTTACTCTTTCTCAGGTACTTGTAATATTCCCAGTGTATTAATATTATGATGTCATTTCTTTGGTTGCAGCAATAGAAACTCTACGTGCTCGTCTTTACGAGAAACTATAAGTTTATAGAAGATATTTGTAAGCAAAAACTACAATTTACATTGTAGTTGTAAGTCAATTACAGATGAACCCAGAAATGTAAAAACTAAAGTTGAAAGGAAAAAAAATTTCAAGAGAAGCAAGAGCCACTGAAAATTTACATAGCATAGGCAAAATCTTTTCTATTTGAAAGAAGAGGAAAGCTGTACAGAATATACGGCACAAATTCCATACATATAACTATCAAATCATACATAACTGACAATGAAACATATCAAAATTCCAAAGGCAAACTTTAAGGTGGTGATTATAGAATTCCCAGTTCTCAGATGAAGGACGGGGGGAACTGGTTCAAACTAAAGCACAAACAAGTATTTATGAAGTGAAACTATGAAAACAGAATAGTCACCAGGGAGAATATAAATCTATCTCTTCCAACTTCGACTTCGGGATAATGGGTCTTTCATTCCACCAACAAGCCATGTCTCTTGGACTATATCAGTTGAAATCTTGTTGAAATCAGGGTCGTATTTCATCACCGCTAAGCTCTCTTTCATCTTCTTGCTTTCTTCTTCCATTAAAGACCTCAAATTCTTTCTTTTCCCCTCGTCTTTCCTCTTACATTCTTTTAATTTTTCTCCTTCCTCGTCACCTTTCTCTACGTTTTCCTTGTTCTCTTCCACCCTGTTAGATTCTAACCAGCTGTTAGCAGGAGCCGACCGACACCGCATGAGCAGGAGAGCATTTGCAGGTGGAACTGCTGGCTTATCATCAACATGATCAAGGGAGCTGTCTTTTTCTTTGTCTTCTTCTTTATAAAACCCATTGCTTTGATCCTCCTGCAAGACCATGAACCATTTGGAAAAGATGGTTCTTGATGTCTCATTGCCTTGTACGTAGTTGTCGTTTTCTTGGTATTCTTCATCTTCGTCTTCATCATCAGTAGTGATATCGGATTGTGGAAAAGATCCGAAACACCGAAAATCGAAACGAATGGATCGCAAGCATGTTAAGGAGTGCATGACTTCTTTCTTAAAACCAAGTGACTCCACCCAACTACGTCTCTTTCTGTGTATTCTGTTGCAGTGAATTCTTTCAATCTCTTCCATGACGGATTGCCAGCTTTTGCATGAGCTTGTTTTAGACCCGACTTTGATCTGCCCGGCGCACGTGACTTTCGGGGAGGTGGGTTCCGTGATCTCGGATCCCATTTGCTTGTTTTTAGCCCATAGAAGAGGACTAGCTTGGCCGCCGCCAGCTCCACCACCCTTTCTGGTGCTCGATTTCTTAAGGAGACGGTAGTGGTGGTGGTGCTTGTTGGGTTCTGAAGGCCTTGCAGGACTACAAATGTGCTTTGGCGGCATTACTGTTAGTTGGACTCGAGAAGGGAAACATACTAACAAATCTGCCGAAGGAGCTCCTCTGGTTTCTCTTCCTTTCATGGCCACTCTTTGTGTTGCTTCTCTCTTATTCTCTTTGCTAAGTTTCAAATTCAGTTGAGTTCTTCTTCAGATGTTGGACAACAACATTGTATATGGTTTTGTTTTGTTTTTAAATAAATTTGTTTATGGGATTTTTTTAAAGAAAAAAGGAGAGGGGTCGACAGCTTTCCTTTGCCTTTTTTATTCGTCTCTTTACTACAACCTGTTGCATGTTAAATTTTCTCTCCTTTCTGATCTCTTTCAAAAGAGGGGTTCACAGCTCACAAGTGAACTTCTTTCTTAGCCATTGCTTTCACTCTTCTTTTCCCTAAACATATTATAAAAAAGTTAAAAAAAAAAGGGGGAGGGGAGAAAGAGTTAAAGCCCACAAGCTTTGTTTCTTGGCCATTGCTTTCTCTCTTCTTTGTTTCATACGCTCAAGTTGTGAGCCCATTCCATCTATTCCATAGGCCATAGTGCCCATAGAAATAAATAACTCCAACAACTACTAATTCCCATAGTGTTTCGGAACAAAGGAATACGGTAAGTTGGTTAGTTGGGAGAAAAAGAAGCGTAGCCGAAAGTAATTAACGAATAGGGCGAAAAAATGGAGGTTAAAAGAAAAGGTTGGGAAGATATAATGAGTAATGCAATGCACTCGAGAGCACGGGGTCCATCCACTAAACAGCTTTGCGTTGCGTTAGGATTAGACTCTTTCTTTAGCTTTATGCTTACGACTTTCCTTTCCATGAAGCATAGAGAATACTGTTATAAATCTCTCCTTTATCATTTATAGTCATCATTGGAGAGATATAGTAGTGGGGTAAGCAACACATTTTCTTACGAACCCCAACATCATAATTAGCTACTCTGTACGCGTTTACACTCTGCTTTTCTGTTATGGTTTCTTTTTTCCAGAAATAATCACCTGCTTCTCCGGAAATTTGGAAAATAATATAGAATCAGATTAAGAGAGTTGCCTTCATGTTGGTTTTCTTGTTCTTGTTATTAATTTGTCATCAGAAAAGGTTTCATGTTGATGCGAAACTAGTTCCTACTAATTAATCACGATTGTTTCTTAAGAAAAAGTGTTTGGCCATCAGCCACCCTGTAGGAGGTTGTGCGTTTTTGTTTAATGAAAAATCTTTATTCCCTTTACAACTAATTAATTTATGTAACTATACTTTAAACAGAGTGGCCCTTCTTTCATAATGCAAACCATATGATTCTCAAGGTGTGAAGACGGCTCAGAAGCAATCATTTTTATCATTATATTTTCTGTAACATGTACCAACAGTCTTTGTTATTGGAACAGAGAATGTTGGTACTAAGAAAACTGATCATTTAAGGTTCAGAGGAAATCTGCTTCACTCTAACAATAATCACAACTGTCCCACCGTCTGTTTAGTCGAAGACACTGTGAAACTAGGGAAATGGCACTATAATACTGTATAGTTAACTGTTTTATGCCAACCATTGAATATTAGACTAAAAACGAAGCCCCAATTACCAGATTATTCAATTGGGAATCTGCATTTGTTTTCAATTACGACAAATAAGCAGTTGGAGAAGATATAAAGTTAACTGAGTTGGCTTATCTGGTAACAGAAGCAGCAGAAAGTGTCGCTAATAATTCCCTGCATGATGATCTTCTGCAAGCATTTAAAACTACAATAGAGCAATTCAGTGATATTGCAGAAATGCTCTCAAAAGGAAATGCAGTGTTATAGTTTCAGGCAGTTGGCTGAAACTAATACTATCGATGAAAATGAAGATTTTGGGTGGGGAAACCCGACTTTGGTTAGCATCTCAGGGATTGATAGCCATGATCGAGAGTTTACCGATTGTTTTATTCCACAAAACGATAGGCAGCAAAATGTCATTGAAGCCTGTTTATCAGTCCAGTCTAAATATTCCATGAACATTTATGTAGTGCTTGCGCCACAATCTGACTGCTTTTATCAATTATCATTGCTTCTATTAGTTTGGAAAAAAAGTCCAGTATGAATATAAATTCAGTTGGCTTGGACTTTGTACTAAGATTGAAGACAGGCTCAATTACAAGAACCCATTGGTCTGATTTGGATAAATAATTAAGTGTTACAGGCATCCAGTCCAGTCCACTAGTGAGTCACGACCTTCATTAAGTTTGATCTTGTAATTTCCCTAAAAAATAGTTCAGCAATTGAATTTTGGATCCACCAAAAGCCATCAATCCTATCCTCTCTCAGTTGTTACTGTCCCCAACATGCATGCAACTGAGCCGCCGCCCTATATATTGCTTCATCATTTGCCTCTCCTCTCTACCGCTCCCCATCTCTCTATGGAGGAGCGGACTACATTGCCTACCATCACCAATAGTCCTAACTCTCGTCAAGGAACTGTTGGAATTGAAGTCCCACAACCCAAGCCTGGTTTTATGGCAGGAACCTACATTATTCAGGTCCCTAGAGATCAAGTGCCCTCCTAAAATGTAGTGATAGCAGAACAAACAATCCAGATAGGAATAGGAATAGTAGTAGTAAATGGTGTTTTTGTGTCGTCCCTGGACTTGTGATCTTTGTCTTGGTTCTCGGCATAATTGCATGGATAGTTTATATGTACCTCCTAAAGAGTACGTAAGCCAAGTTGTTAATTATTAAGTGTGTTTGTACATCACAAAGTATCCCATCTTAAATAATGTGTTTTTCATATGAACTCAACTCTTTCCTGTTTTCAGCCTTCAAAGTTTATTGAAGTAACAATATCAAAATCCCTAAGATAAATATATCATTAAACATTTAACTAGCAGAGTTTAAATCAATTCCAATGATTTTCCCATCCTCACATAAACATTGGTCTTAAAATGTAATTCTAAACAGTGATAACTTAAGAATTAAATTGCAAAGATAAACTGTAGCACAACTAATACAAATTTGTTCATATGGAATTTGCATGTGTAAGCACCTTAATACAGAGGTATCAAAAAGGCCAATGATTTTATCATAATGTACTCCTTAACCAGAAACAGATCATTATAGTGTGCCTTTCTCCATTGTTCAAGATTAAAATTAAAAAGGGATCTCTCTAATTATTGATTAATTTAATAAAACTTTCTGAACTCTTTTAAGATTCAAAGTTTAACTGTTGACGCAAGAATTCTATGAAATAACAACGGGGATTCAATTAACTCATCTGACTTTTGCGTTGTAAATGTTTGGACTGTGATTTCCACATGCTTTGATTTAAACGTAAGAGATTGATTAATTCTTGGAACCAGCTGCCTTTCTTCCCTGCTTTGACGCCAGTGCATTTCTGGGCAATAATGCATATTAGTGACAAAAGCAAAGTCGTTCCAGATTCAAGTGCTTTGGCTCTATAATTACATGAGTCAATAAAGTAATTTATAAGGGAATGCAGGCTCTATTTCTCATCTTTTTTTTAGGTACAAGATAAAAAAGAAGCACTAAGCTACCATTCAAGACTTAAAAAACAGAAACGTCTTCATCTTCATCCACCAATTATCACCTTATCAATCAAAGTCCAGGTGCCTGTATGTATATATATATACACACACACACACACACACAGTACTAGTAAAGTTGAAGCGCTTTAAACGTGGGGAATGGGGACCCTTTTCTGAGTCAAATTTTGATCATGATACAAAACTTGGAAATGGTGGAACAGGCCCCCCATCGTTGGGTTAAACAAGTCCAAAAATACAACTAAAAGCAGTTAATGTATGCATTTGCCTTGTCTCTTTCTATAACTTTTATAAATTACAATTCCTGGGGTTCTTTGCGCCAGGCTGCCTTGTGCTTTCACATTTGCTTAGTGGGAGAATACTAGATCTGATGGTTCACTGTTTTCAGTCGGGTGGAAGTAATCTTTTTTACAGTAATGATGATGGGTGAGATCCAAGCAACAACCCTAATGTACAAACACCTGATAAATCTGCTCCCTCCCGCAAGGTCATCAGTATGGGGAATCAGATTTATATATTATTATAAGAAATGTTGAAAGCATCTTCCCATGAGTATTATTCACATTCCGAACAGCACCAACCAACCCTTATTTTGCTCGGCCCTCTAGGCGGGGACCATCCGCCCATGAGTATCTCCTGTCAAAACAAATGCTACATCGTACAGGCTTACAGGACCATTTTCTAGGGAACAATCACATCTCAAAACCAGAGGCATATTTTAATGCATCAGACAGAGAAGTAGAGTCTCCCTGTAAATGATCCCGAATAGTTTAATCAAAATGGGATCAATAATAAGTGAGGGTGAGTTGGTTTATCTGTTCAATATAGGATGCATCCCCAAATTAGGGATTTCCCATCCCGGTACTTCTATCAAGGACGTCTCATTGATAGTGGAAGTGTTGTCAGCTTACCTGACGAGGTTTACTACAAGGACCCTTTACTTAAACCTTATTTATTTTATGATATTACCCGTGGCCGGGAATCCCATAGAGGTGGGCCTGTTTCATATCAGAATGTGCATGAAGCAGTGTTGTGCTTGCGCTTGTACGAGTACCTACAGAAAACATCAAAATCTTTGGGCGCGCCAAGAATCACAGTAGGTATAGTAACACCATATAAGATGCAATTGAAATACATACAACGTGAGTTTGAGAGTGTTCTAAGAACAGAGGAAGGGAAAAGAGATTTATATATTAATACTGTCGATGCTTTCCAGGGCCAGGAACGTGATGTTATTAGTATGTCTTCTGTCCATGCCTCAAATCATGGGGTGGGCTTTGTTGCAGATATTCGTCGAATGAATGTTGCTCTTACTCGTGCCAGAAGGGCTATGTGGGTATGAGATTCTTTCTTCTAACCTTTATATGCTATTACATTCTAGCTTAGATCATTCTCTAAACTACCTTGTGTCATTTTCTGGAATTGACATTAATGTTTTAAAAGGTTATGGGTAATGCGAGTGCTCTGGTGCAATCTGATGACTGGGCAGCCTTAATTGCTGATGACAAAGCTAGGAATTGTTATATGGACATGGATTCTCTCTCCAAGGACTTCACAAAAGACTTGCTCCCCAAAGACTTTTCCGGGCCAAGGGGACTTGGTTATTCTCCATCACAGGTTAAGACTGCTAACTTGAGGGGTTTAAGATCTGTTGGACCAAGACATAGGTCACTCGACGTGCACATGAACTCCAGGTCAGGAACACCATCAGAAGATGAAGAGAAGTCAGGGACAACAATCTTTTCTAGGAATGGGAATTATCGGCCATTTAAGCCACCGCTGGAGACTTCTTTGGATGATATTCATCAGTCAGCCGACAAATCTATAGATGCCTGGCAATATGGCATACAGAAGAAGCAAAATTTTGCTGGTACAATGGGGAAAAGAGATTCCTAGAAACTAATTGTTTTGTCCTTGAACTTTTTTTTGCACATGATCCTGTGAGCAGAACTTTATTTATAATCCTTGCATTGAAATTTATGAATAGTTCTTAGCTCCCCAAGGATCGAAACAGTTTGTGGGGAGTTGGTGCCAAGCTTATGTCTGATGATTGCTCCCAGATGAATAAGGTGAGAGGGATATGCATAGGTCACCAACGAACTCAGCCAGTCCTCGAGACTGATTCCTGCTAGGAGGTGGATGATCTCGGGGTAGGACATATGAAATCATACCCTAGATCCACCCACTAGCCTTTACAGGCTTCAAAGGTAAGAAATATATCATGTCCATGGTATGGAACAACATTTTAATGTTAAATTTCATATGGGATCGGTGTGTTAATCCTGTCTAATCCAGGAATTGAATGCTGGCATCAAGGATCGTTCCGCCCAACCAATATCCCTTTGAAACTAAAATTTTCCACAATATGAGGAATGCACGGTTGACTTAAGTTCTGGAATGTGAATTCATTTAGATCAGTCATATTCGAAGAAAGCGTTGTACATTAATCTAATCTACTTGACAAATGCTTACAAAATCAGAGGATAACTAATGATTTGTAAAGGGGCATGCATTTTCAGACTTACGTAGAATCAACATCATTGGGAGTTGCCGTATATATTCCTTGAACGTGCAGGTGCCCTAAGGTGATAATTTTTTAGTTTCACAGGATACGATTTGGTTTACCTTCGAATTCTTTGCTTTTATTCCCTATGCTGTTTAAAAAGCAAAAGACTTGGATAGAAATAGGGCATTTCTCGAAAATTCTGTATAGAGAATACAGATGTTAGGAAATCTCATGTAGCTGACCTTTGTGTGTACAGCCTCAGGTTCATCGGCTATGGACCCAAAACAATTCTTCCCCACCTGCTTGGAAAAGCCCAGCTGCTCTGGTTTCCAACTTGAAACCATTAAATAACGGCTCCAAGTTTTAAACGATACCAACTACTTATCAGTTATCATCTCCTGTGTTTTGACTAATTTCTTCAGGTTACCGTGCCTAGTTGAGTAATGCGGGAAAAATAATTTTTGTAGTGGTTACCTCGTACGTACATGAACATCAAATGCTTCGTTTTATCATTCTATTAAAAACCAGCTCCTGTTTGGACACTATTTGTTCTTCTGTAAATTCTGACATGTGCCTGCTCACAGACAGGATTGTAAGTTGGTGGGCGTTGCTATCCAAAACCAAGAGATTTGAAACTCTAACAAACCTGCGAAATAGGCGAAATTATACGATGCTATGTGTTCTCTTTTCTAGCCAATTAAAAACAAGGGAAAACTGGGACATTACTCATGGGATAAATCTTCAAAGGGCAGGTATCCTAATCTGTCCTGGTGCTTTGTCTGGCTTCCCTAACTTTTTCCTGCTGTAAATGGTCTATTCCACCCTCCAAATTATTAGACTTTATCTTTTTGGTTAGGCTCCAGTTTCAACATTGTGAGATATTATTTCACAGATTATTTTTACCACGTCATTAATAGTCTTAATCAATTAAAAGGATTTATTTCAATTTTTTTCTATATTATTCACACACACATATTTTAGTTTTCAAATAAACTTTGTCATTAATGCATATCAAAATTAAACTTAAATTTAAGCACTGTTTTTGGTCTTTATTATTACATATCAAAATTCAATATTTTAGCAAATTGGGACACCTGGGACAACCATTCTAGAAAAGTTAGAAAAGAAGCCTCCAGCCAAGAAAGTACAGCTTAAGAAAAAGAGGGGTTCACAGGCACCCGGAATTTCCCGGTTTCTTGAATTGATTGCATGAGAGGACGATCCCAGTACATTAGCCATCAAAGCTACGAACCTCACCTCACCTCACCTCACCTCACCTATTTTAAAAGCATACTCTTTTGATGGTTGACCTTTTACTCTATGATTCTTACCATCCCAATTTACACCGCTCGGAAGTTGAATATTCCATTCTCTGTTCCATTATTCCTTGAATCAATCAGGTTCGTTGCTCCTTTTTGCCATGGCCTCTAACTTGCTTTTGGTCTGTAGATCTTCACATTTCATGTACTTTGAACTGCTGCTGTGATCACGTGAAAAGTAACGTGATTTATTCACTGGTCTCTGTTTGGTCTGAAATGTTTCGGTTCTAAAGACGTCTGTTTTACATTAATTTTCTGCGTTGATTCGTTGTATTGTTGGACCAACGAAAGAAGAAAGGGGTTGAGGACTGGAGTAAGTAAACAAAGCTTGTTTCATCGTTGATCCAACACTACAGTAATATCTTGCTATAGAAGATGATTAGCTTAGACAACGGCTCAACGATTTTGGGCTTTCTAATTCTACGTAGTTGCAATCGGTTTGAAGTTGTATACTTTTGAAGTTACGCAGTTGATCGTGATTCGTGTAGATCGTTCACTAATAAAGCTTTCTTTTACTTTCAATAATCATGTTCCCTTTATGGATGACTGGTAGAAATTGCTATGATCCAAATGGGGTCTTGAAGACCGATTCCTGGATTAGGTTAAATGGGCAAGAAAGGAACAGAATTACTAAGATTGGTTTCATTTGTCTATCTCTGGCTACGGGAACTGCAGTCTGGTCAGCTGTGTCAACACTGACAGAGATGGGTTTCTTAAGTGAGAAGTTTTATTCAGCTTTAGTGTATCTTCATCCTTCATGATCTTATACAATTTCTTGTTTCTGTTGAATTAAGATAATAGTTGTCTTTTTATTGCATAAGCTTACGCTTGTACCACACGATTGATGATTCTAATAGTACACTTCTGAAGCATTTAACTGTTAACATTCAGGGAGACATCTATTAAACTATGAGTGCTACACTGAAGAAATCCACTTCAAATGGCTCCGAGAAGTCTGAAACAACTGAAGAGCAGCAGGCAAAGGTATCTTCCGCTTATATGGTCTCCTATCCCTATCCTAGATTATATGTTGAAAGGTGAAGTGAGCAAAAGCTACTTATATGTTGTAGGGAGGAAAGCTTTATAACCTTTTGATATTTGCAGATTAGTGAGATAAGAAAGTTGATAGGACCATTGCCTGAGAAGTTGGCCATTTATTGTTCTGATGCAGCCATCGCTAGATATTTGAGGGCGCGGAACTGGAATGTCAAGAAGGCAACTAAAATGCTAAAAGAGACCTTAAAATGGAGAGCAGAATATAAACCAGAAGAGATCCGCTGGGTATGCTTCAATTCATCTTCCTATAAGTAGTTTTGAATAGGGAATACCAAATTCACACGGAATTTGGCCCATACAGTCTGCTTGTAACAGGTTTTTCATTTTATCTTGGAACTGAGGGTGCTAGGCTATTGGCAATGAGTAGTCTGATGATTTTTCTTAGCAGTTGTATTCTTTTGCATTTAGTTTCGTGCATTCAACATGGTTTGTTGAATTGGAAAATTTTTATGGATTTAACCTTAAAGAGTAATGTTTTTCTTTTTGTATGGTATAGGAAGAGATTGCTCATGAAGCCGAGACAGGGAAGATCTACAGAGCAAATTATGCAGACAAGCATGGAAGAACAGTTCTTGTCATGAGACCTAGTTGCCAGGTTCCATCTGACTCCCTTTGCCTCTTACTTGTGCAATTTGTAGATCTGGTACTATACAAAAATTAAAGCTACTTTGAGTGAAAGGCGTCACAGCTTTCTCTGATGATTACCCTACAACCAGGGTGGGGGTGGGGGGGCGAAGAAACAATTGATGAATACATAAGATAGATCCCAATCTAGTAGTCTATGATTTTCTGGTCATGGTGGTTCCCATATTTGTCCCAAGTAAAATAGGATTTTCCACCACCACTTTAGAATTTAGCAAGTCCAAACAAAAGGTCAATGTAACAGTGTCTTACAGATTAGTAAGCATATTACTTTGCTGCACATGGATTAGTCTTGGCAACTTAGTTAAGTTCGTTCTGACTGCAGAACACAAAATCAACTAAAGGCCAGATTAGGTATTTGGTTTATTGCATGGAGAATGCAATTTTAAATTTTCCACCAGACAAGGAGCAGATGGTCTGGTTGATTGATTTCAATGGCTACAACATGTCACATACATCAATGAAGGTGACACGGGAGACGGCTCATGTTTTACAAGACCACTATCCGGAGCGCCTAGGTGTGGCAATACTATACAACCCACCCAAGTTCTTTGAACCATTCTGGAAGGTAGCCCATTTTGAGATTTTTTTCTGCCTTCTCTTTTTCTCCTTTCTTCCTAAAGAACATTAAACATACCAGTTTTAGGTGTCCCAAAAATATGCATACCTGATTATACACGGCATACAGATTTTGCAGATTTGAAAAGATCCTGATTAATATAGCTTTTCAACTTTTATATTTCTTTTTGGTTTTCAGCCAATGCGAGTTTGAAACATTTCAGCACTCCTAGGTTTTTTTTTTGTCTATATAAATTGCTTTTCATGTCCACATAAATATGAAATTATTCATTCCATTTAGATTCAGGCTTTATCTATGCAAGTTTGGTGGCTCTTTGCAAGACCGCATCTTTTACAGATTATGTGTTGCCTCGAGATAAGCTAGACTGGGTTCAGTTCCAGTTTGTTTTGTTATTGTAAGACATCTGATGCTCTGGGAATCTGTTTCTTGACAGGTGGTCAAACCATTTCTAGAACCCAAGACTCAGAAGAAAGTCAAATTTGTTTACTCCGATGATCCCAGTAGCAGGAAAATAATGGAGGACCTTTTTGATATGGAGAAGCTGGAATCTGCATTTGGTGGAAATGATGATTCAGGTTTCAACATCAGTCATTATGCTGAGAGGATGCGGGAAGATGACAAGAGGATGCCTGGATTCTGGACAAGGGGAAATCCTCCATCAGCAGCTCCGCCGCAACAGATTCCAACCCTTCCTGTTGATTTGAATTCCATCAATTTGAACTCAGATTCTAATGCTTTTGACAATGGCAAGGTAGACGGTTCCCCTAATCATATTTCTGACTCTGAAACCCTCTCTCCCAATGGAAGTCTCTTGGTTAATGAAGGCAATGATAATGGCACCAGGGAAATTCACTAGAGATAGAAGAGATTCAATCTTCTGTTTCGAACCTCGGGTTAGGTAATAAGGTATACGATGATCTGACCATATGCAGCTATGCCGGCTGTTTTGCTGTTTTAGTTAGAAACATCAGGACAAGTAAAGCTCCTCTCAATTTACATCAATGTCGTTCTGAACTTCTGTTGAATGAAATTTTCAATTCAATTAATGTACTTTGTCCCTTGACAAGAGCTTACTTATTTCATCCTTGTCAAGTTCAGTCTTTGATCTTCAATAAAATTTTAAAACTGCTTCTGTAAAAAGTTCTAACTATTTCATCCCAAATCAATATCATGTGTTCCAAATGAAAGACAAAAATTCTAACTATTTCTATAATGGGTTTAATAGGAACCCCGAAGAGATTATTCAAAGAAAAAAAGGCACATTCCCATTCCGTATATTCTCAATACAAAGACGAAGGGAAGTACTTATTTCTGTACATCAGTTACAGGGTTTGAATGTTCAATATTATTCTCAGAGATACACCTAATTAGAGTTATACGGATGTAGGTGGAAAATCAACTGTGACGCGGCTAATCTTCTGAGTTATTGGTCTGAACCAGCGTGATTGTAGATGTAAATGGAAAATGCAAACAGATTCTCCTGGAAAACAGAAGGGAATTGTTTCAGTTGGCAAGGGGGTGCTAATATACAGAAAAAAAACAAAAGCCAGAATTTGATGCTACCTATACTTGGAAACAGAAATGTCAATGGAGCATCTGATCTAGTTTCTGCCTGTACTGAGCCAACCTCTGCAAAAATTGCAAATAGCAAGTAGAACTACTTTTCTCAATTAATATTTAATAATTTCAGATAAAGGAATCATAATTAAGTCCTCAACAAGACACTGCAACTCTTCTCATTTATTTTCTTTTGAGCTTGAGATATGAGAGGTAAAGATGGACTATAAACATATCATATGATGATGAAAAGCACTTATAACTTGTACCACCGGTTTGAACAACCAAAAGATTTTTCAAAAGAAGTACGCAGAGCTTCTATGATACTGCAATTTCATGCTACTTGAAGCAAAATAATGCATTTAGAATCAGTAGAGTGAATGGATTTACACACAGGTTCGTAACTGATCAATGATAATGCTGAGAGGAAGTTGCATACCGTAGTATAAGCATAAACTCCAGCCTCTGTTGATGCTATGGGACTTCCCCTTCGAATAAACTTCCCCTCTTTAAAAATGTAAAGCATGGGTATCCCCGTCGATAGTTCTAAACTGATAACCTGTCCCATAAAGAATACAGAAGAAATGTAGCCTTAAGCAAGAGCACCATGAAAACTGAAAACATCATGAATGGAACAAAGAAATGGATTCATACCTCCTGTGTGGTTAATTTGTCAAGATACATAATAATAGACCTTAATGAGTTCCCATGCGCAGCAATCATGACATTCTTTCCAGATAAAAGTTGGGGTTTAATCTGTGCAAAGCTTGTGTTGATTGGGGTTCCAAATAAGTGGCTTATCTAAGGCCTAATAGATTGACAAATTGACATATATATACCTCATCTTTGAAATATGCAACAGCTCTCCGAGCACACATCTCCAAACTCTCGCCATTTGGTGGAGGTATATCGTAACTTCTACGCCAGTCGTGAACTTTTTCCTTCCCAAATCTATATGCAGTTTCCTGTTTATTGAGACCTTGTAATTCTCCATACCTGCAAAGAGAAGATAGTGCATGAATCATACATGCAAGAGGATTGAGAAAATTTGAGACAAACAGTAAAGAGGGCAATCAGAAAAGAAGCAATGGCAAATATCATTCATTCTTCTTGAAACAAAGTAAAAAGAAAAAGTGTCTACATTCTCCCATTCAGTTGCCAAGCTGTTATAACTGGAATTGATTGTTTTATGGCGTCTTCACTGTGTATTTGACTCCGTAGCCTTGCTTGCTCATTCTCATCATGCGTGAAAATAGGCACCTGCGAACAAGACAATGTCAATAGGTTATCAGTCACCAAAGAAAGTTTCTTTCATTCACAAAAGTTTTCCCTCAAGTTACCTTCTTGCCACGGTGCTGTGTCATGGCTAGCATAGCAGTCATCTGTGCACGAATTAAGACCGACGTAAATATCATGTCAACAGGTATGTTTCTGATTCTCTTGCCGGCTTCGATTGCCTCCCCCACTCCCTTGTGGGTTAAAGGTACATCAAGGCAACCCGTAAACAGGTTCTTCTCTTTCCATAAAGACTCCCCATGGCGAATCAGTATCAAAGCTGCCTCATCTGTAATGAACACAGGAAGATATCACAAACTAGTGATGAATGGTGCATTTCACTCATTAAATACGAAAGTATGCAGATGATCTGGCTGGCTTACTTGATTTCTTGAGAGATTCTTCATTAGAGGGAGATAGAGCAGAGGCTAGAATTACACAGAATCCCTTCTCTCCAAAACAATTAGACCCTCTCTTTGCCTTGAGATCTTTGGGAGGAAACCTCACTGAGTTGTTCCCAATTCGGCAATGAATTTCACAACTGCTAAGAGGCTGGAGAGTTCCAACTGCTTGCTGCAACATAACATTGGTGGCCATTCTTAAAATTCAAGATTAGCAAGCACCAACTAATAATGGCAGTAATCAATACACACAGTAATACACAAAAAGAAGCTTCTTTTATCCTCAATAACTGTATCTCTGAACAATCAACGATCCCTTCTTATACTTGGTGACTTCTTTGCAACTGTTAACTATAACCATTTCTTTAACAAACTAACCAACCCCTCAAACGGTTATGTTAGCTGAACAAGTAACCAACTAATCATCAGAAAGAGATATATTCATGAGTTGTTTCCACGTTTCTTCTTTTTCTTCATATGTGGTCACGTTTGGACCATCTTTATGACAGTTACCCTTTTCCTTCAGCTGAACATATATATATCACCTATTAATCAAATAACACTTTATAAATCTTTAGTTATGGTCATAGTTATTAGAACTTGTATTATGAGTATTTGTAATTATTATTATATAAAAAAATATTTATTCTTTGAATAAAAACCTATTATTTTTTCATTAATTATGGTCATGTTTGGGGTGATGTTAATGGACTCTGGAAAATGTAAGCAACTGGGCTCCTGGACCTATATGTTTAAATGGCTGCTTTGGGCGGCTGGAAATTGGTCCAAATTAGGCACCAAATTAGGCACCGAATATACAATGTCAAAATTAGGTGCAACAATGGTTGAAAATTAAATGGGAAATTACAAACTTTAGTCACTAAACTTTATGGTATTTATAAGATTAGTCCTTAAGCTTCAACTATAAATACCCTAGCTCATTTAGCTTCAAAACCATCCCAAATCATTCTAGCTTTCTCCCAATACTAGAGAATTTAGAGAGTTTCTTGAGAGTTGTTTTCTCCTTTTTATCAAGAAAGAATTATCATTGTTTTCTCCTTGATAGAACGAGAGAAGTTGTAATTCCTATTTTCTCATAGTGAAATTCTTTTACCGTTGCCCGTGGTGTTTACTCTATATTATTTAGGTGTTTTTCACGTAAATTTTGTCTCTTTTATCTTCATTTTTATTTTCTCAAATTATTAGTTGCGATTTTGCTCTATCTGATAGCCGTCTTCCGCAACAATTGGTATCCGAGCCAAATTAGAGTGTGTAATATCTACTTATTATCTTTGTGGTTGCCACCAAAAGGTGGATCCTCCAACATAAGAAAGTAAGAAGGTATTACCCATTCTTTGAAGGTTCCAGAGAACTATTCACAATAGTGAAATAGTGGGAGCTATCTGTAATCGAAGCTATGGCAACGAAATTTGATATTGAAAAATTCAATGGGAGAAATTTCTCATTGTAGAAATTGAAGGTGAAGGTCATCCTGAGGAAAGACGGTTGTCTAGCAGCTATCAGTGAAAGGCCGATAGATTTCATTGATGACGACAAATGGATCGAAATTGAAGGGAATGTTATGGTAAACTTTCATCTAGCATTAGCAGATGAAGTATTTTCAAGCATCGAGGAGAAGAAGACATCTAAGGAGATATGGGATCATCTCACCAAATTGTGCGAGGCCTCATCGTTGCACAATAAAATTTTCCTTAAGAGGAAATTGTACACTCTTCGTATACCATAATCTACTTCAGTGACGGAGCACTTAAACACACTGAACACGTTATTTTCTCAGCTTACATCCTTAAGATGTACAATAGGAGAACAAGAACGTGTTGAACTTCTACTTCAAAGTCTACCTGATTCATATGATCAACTCATCATCAACTTGACAACAGTAATATCATCAGTCTAGTCTTCGATGACGTTGCAGCTACTGTTCTACAAGAAGAAAATTGGCGCAAGAACAAGGAAGACAGACAAGTAAATCTGCAACAAGCAGAAGTGTTGACAACGAAGAGAGGGAGATCAACAGAACGTGACCAAAGCAACAGTCACAAACATGATAGATCGAAGTCGAGAAGCAAGAAGAATTTAAAGTGCTATAATTGTGGAAAGAAGGGCCACTTGAAGAATGATTGTTGGAGTCTAAATAAAAACTCCAATCCACAAGGAAATACCGCAAACACTTCATATGATGGAGATGCTTTATGTTGTGAAGCGTCAACCACCGTGGAAGGTAGAAAAAGATTTGCAGATATATGACTCATTGATTCGGGAGCAACATATCACATGACCTCAAGAAGAGAATGGTTCCATCATTATGAACCTGTCTCAGGAGGATTTGTGTATAGTTGCAATGATCATGCCTTAGAGATCGTTGGCGTGGGAACCATCAAATTGAAGATGTATGATGGAACAATCAAAATTGTTCGAGATGTGCGGCACGTGAAAGGCCTGAAGAAAAATTTATTATCCTATGAATTGTTGGATAATAATGCAAGCAAGATTGAAACACGAAAATGAATCATGAAGGTGTTCCGTGGAGCGCTTGTGGTAATGAAAGACGAAAAGATAGTAACAAACTTGTACATGCTTAAGGGAGAGACTTTGCTAGAAGCAGAAGCCTCTGTTGCCTCATGTAGTTCAGATTCTGTAATTATATGGCATCAGAAACTTGGACACATGTCAGAACAAGGAATGAAAGTCCTTGTGGAGCAAAAATTACTT
The DNA here is from genome assembly GCF_006381635.1 of Hibiscus syriacus. Taxonomy (NCBI): domain Eukaryota; kingdom Viridiplantae; phylum Streptophyta; class Magnoliopsida; order Malvales; family Malvaceae; genus Hibiscus; species Hibiscus syriacus. The sequence goes on from NW_024062048.1 coordinate 55,351, forward strand.
CCATGCTTAACAAATGTATCTCTTACTTTGTGTGAGCATTGCATAACAAGTAAGCAGCACCGGTTGAAATTCAACACGTCAAATTCTAGAGGAAAACATGTATTGATGACTACTCTAGGAGATGTTGGGTGTACCCTATTAAGAAGAAGTCAGATGTGTAACAACCCGAAAAATGGAAAAAAAAATATAATTGTAATTTGAGGTTTTAATTAAGTTAATTGGTGAAATTTGAGGATTTAATTGGAAGTTTTAAAACTTGTAGCCTATTTTAAAAAGTGGAGGAAATTCAATGACCAATCACTGAATATTTCCAAGGAGTGTCGGCAGATTTTTTTCTTATATGCGTGCAAATTGATTCTGGTTTCATAACAGAACAATTTGTTAAGTTTTTACCCCACGCACCTCAACTTCCGACGACGATTCTGACACCGTCCGAATTCCGATCGTCGTTTTGAAAGTACCATCGTGTTCGTTATCGAGTCAGGAACAATCCCCTCAATTTAATTGAAGCGAAACGCTGCCAAACGTCGTGAATTTCAAGTCAAAGCATCGACGTTTTTTTTAAGCTCAATCGCCTAGAAAATCCTAAATTCATCGCCGATCGTTGCTCCTTTTACGACACCTCCCGCACCATCGTGTTCCTTGTGCCGTTCCGAGTCCGCCGGTGTCATCCTCGATCTCCGTTGACGGCGGCGCGTGGGGAGGTGGATCAGTCAAAGATTCGGCCGAGTCGAAATCTAGCTCTCCGCCGTTCAAAAATTTGAACCGATCTTTGTAAGTATCTCGAAATCGCTCAAAATAATTTTTAGAAATTTTTCCGTGATTTTTAGAGCCCCGGAGGACGTCGCACGCGCCCACACGCGCCGCCGCAGGCGAGTGAACGCTGGAAACTGGTTTTGAATCGGGTTTGACCAGTCACGACCCGTTTACCCGTTTACCCGACCCGTTGATCCGACCCGTTGACCGGTGCTATTATGGGAATTAATTCGGTTTTGGTGCTATTATGAGAATTAATTCGAAATGGGTGCTATTTTGGTAATTTTTTTAAAAAAAGGGTGCTATTTGTGTAAAATGTTTGACAGTTTGTTGACTTCCTTTGACCAGAACTTTGACCGGCTTTGACCGGCTATTAAACGACCTTTGTTTTCGTCCACAAATACCTATCCTGATAGTTTTCGACGTCCTGAATCCGTTTTTGGGGTCCGTTTTACTAAATTCAAACCCGAAAGTCTCCAAATCGTCAGTCAAAACCGTTGACTTTATTTTTGACCAAGAATTCGAAATTTTGGAAGGTCATACTTTATGTTTTTCGACGTCCTGAATTTGATTTCGAAGTCCGTTTTGCCAAATTCTGACCCGAAATTCCCGAATCGAGCTTGTAAACCCAAAAGGCTTAATATTTTAATATTTTGATTATTTAAATGAGATTTGGTCAAGGATTTACTCAATAAAATATTTTATGAAGGTACTCGTGTTTCACCTGAGCAAGGATCAATTAGGTCCGGTATTATCCGTTCGTTAGATCAGCCTGAACCGCGTACTACGAGAATTACCCGTAGGTTTCCGTATATTATTTAAATAATATTTAGATTATTTATATTAGGATTCCAATATGGATTTTTTTTCTAATTCGTAGGATCTAGCGCTGCAGCAGAACGTGATCGACAAACCCAATAGTAGGATTCCCTATCCGATTTCTCAGAGTGTGACAGGTGTGTTTCCTGACAGTGTTGTTTTACTGTTTTAAAATATTATTTGAATTATTTCAGAATGGTGATTATTCAAAATATTGTTATGACATGATACATGATATATGATTTCTGAATAATGGTTACCGACATCTGATTACCGTATTTTTGTATATGATTTTCAAGCATGATCCATTTTCATGTTTTAATGGATTAATCACCATTTTTACTCGAATACATATTTGTTTATTACTATCATTGGGGAGGAAAGAATTGTTGGAAGAAGAAAATATTGCAGGCTCCTCGGCTTTGTGCTCAGGGCCTTACTGGTCGTGACAGGGTGTATGGTTATAGGAACCTACACAATTTGTTCGTGACGGATGGGGGTAGTGTTCATATTTAAAAAAACATGTTACATAAATCGATTTTTATTGATAATATCTTATTAATATGTTTTTGTACGCTGTATGGAACACACTGGGCTTTTTAGCTCATTCTGTAAATTTTAACCTTTTTCAGATAACAGCAGACCGTAAGCTAGCAGATTTGGCATCAGGAGAAATCAACTACTTTATTTTGTACGAACATATATTTCTGTATGTTTTTCGGTTATGTTTGGTGACATGTATTTTATTATCGTTTTGGACATATCTGTATTATTAATATTATGTTCTATATTATATTTAACGTTCTATAAGTTATATATATATAAAAAAAAACCTCTGAATGGGATATGTGACCACTTAGGTTTGGGTCTAACTCACAGACCGGGTCTTGGGGGGTTACATTTGGTGGTATCAGAGCCTTCGGTTTTAAATACTCGGACTGTATATGGGTCCTAAACTTTGAATTTTTTTTTTTTAAAAAAATGTCACCTTATGTTATGATTTAAAGTTTTATCGAGATCTCTGATGCTAATCTGACATATGTTTCAAATTCTTCTGTAGAGCCTTATAGATCCAACGATGAATACTGCTAGAGGTCGTAGGACAGGACGGGGACGTGGTAGAGGGCGAGTCACTCGACCTTCTGTTACGATAGAAGATCCGATGTCAGCACGTGATCCTCCTGTTCCGCAAGTAGATCTGACTCTTTCTCATGATGATCAGTTTACTCCTATGAGAGACCCTCCCATCACTGAAGATGAGGATTCTGAGATGAATGAAGACGCCATTAATAGAGCTATCTTTCGCATGTTTCAGAGAGCCGCTAGAGCCCCTAGTAACATGACTGCAGTGGAGATTTCAAATTCTCTGGTTGCTGCTGGTGTAGTACCATTCGAGGGTATTACTGGTGGACCTCCGACAGACGCTGAGTATTGGCTGGAGGACACATAAAGGATTATGGATGAGATGGACCTCAGACCTGAGCAAAAGTTAAAGGGGGCCCTAACTATGTTGAAGAAAGAAAGCTTCAGATGGTGGCAATCCATTTCTGGTAGTATTCCGAGGAACCAATTAACATGGGATCTTTTCAAGACGCGCTTCCGAAGTCGCTACATCGGAGAGAGATATCTGTAGGAGCGACGCCAGGAGTTTCAGAATCTGGAGCAGGGTAATATGTCTGTTATGGATTATGAGGTTGAATTCATCCGATTGAGCCGATATGCTCCTGGACTTGTGGACACTGAGACAGATCGATGCTTGAGGTTCGAAAATGGACTCAGGTATGAGATTAGGAGTCGAGTCGTTACCCACCGAGAGAGAAATTTTGACGCCCTGGTTGAGATAGCCAAGACTGCTGAGGAAATAGAGCGATTGGGTATAGAGCACAAGAGAGATAATGATCGAGCCCAGAATCGATTCAGGAGGCCTTCTGGTTCTGTTAATTCTTCTGCACATCCTAGCAAGAGAGGCAGGGGTGATTCTTTTCAGAGAGGCGGTGCAAGTGTCAGACCTGTTGCATCTGGTGCTTCAACAGTTCAGTCTTCTAGATATGGTGGTTCTTTTGGGTCGCAACCCTTTCCAACATGTGATTATTGTGGGAAAAATCACTTTGGAGAATGCAGGAAGAAATTGGGCACTTGTTATAAATGTGGGTCTGGTGACCATTATTTGAAGGATTGTCCGGAGATACCTCATTCTGTACAGACACCAGCTCGTACTCCCGCTAGTTCTCATAGTACAGTTCAGACTCCAGCACGGGGACGTACTCAGGAGATAGCACATGGATCAGCTAATAGAGGCCGAGCATCTCAGAGTAGGGGTCCAATCAGATCTGAGGCCAGACAACCTGCATTGGTTTACACTGCTAGACTTCGACAAGATCGAGATGGGCCTAATGTGACTGCAGGTACTGTTACTATTCATTCAGTTCCATATTTTGCATTGTTTGATAGTGGCTCTACAAATTCCTATGTATCACATTCCGTTTCTGAGGGTCTAAATATTCCTGTTGAGAATATTGAGCGTTCAGTGATAGTTCAAAGTCCCTTAGGCCAATCCATCGTGTTGGATCGTATTTTTAGAGAGTGCCCTATAGAGATCAATGGGGAGATTTTTCTGGCTGACCTGATGGAGTTACCCTTTAAAGAGTTCGATTTGATTCTCGGCGTAGATTGGTTGGACAAACATCGAGTAAATATTGATTTTGAGACTAAGAGAGCTGTTCTGAAGACCTCAGATAATCGAAAGATTGTAATGATCGGGGAACGACGTGGATTTCTGACGAATGTTGTGTCTACTTTAGTAGCGGAGAAGATGATCAGGAAGGGTTCCGAGGCGTTTCTTGCTTATATTTTGGACACTAGGAGATCGCAATCCGATATTGAAGGCATCCGAATTGTCAAGGAATTTCCCGATGTTTTTCCCGAGGAGTTGCCTGGATTACCTCCAGATAGAGAAGTCGAGTTTGTGATTGAAGTCTATTCTGGTTCCACCCCAGTTTCAATGGCTCCTTATCGTATGGCCCCAAAGGAGCTTAAAGAACTGAAAATCCAACTCCAGGAGTTGTTGGACAGGGGATTTATCCGACCCAGTGTATCACCGTGGGGAGCCCCAGTTCTCTTTGTCAAGAAGAAAGATGGGACGTTAAGACTCTGTATCGATTATAGGAAACTAAACAAGCTCACGGTGAAAAACAAATATCCTCTGCCCAGAATCGACGATCTATTTGACCAATTTCGAGGGGCTTCTATTTTTTCAAAGATAGACTTAAGATCTGGTTATTATCAACTTAAATTGAAAGATTCGGATATTCCGAAGACTGCTTTCCGTACTCGATATGGGCATTATGAGTTTTTAGTGATGTCATTCGGGTTAACTAATGCCCCTGCTGCTTTTATGGATCTGATGCATAGGGTATTTCGACCTTATTTGGACCAGTTTGTAGTTGTATTCATTGATGACATACTGGTGTATTCTAGAAGTGAAGCAGAACATGAGGAGCATTTAAGGATTGTTCTTCAGACTCTAAGGGAGAATAAGCTATACGCTAAGTTGAGCAAGTGTGAATTCTGGCTCAGCGAAGTGACTTTTCTTGGACATATCGTCTCTGCTGATGGTATTCAGGTAGATCCGAGCAAAGTGGAGGCTATTATGAACTGGAAGCAACCCAGAAACGTCTCTGAGATCCGTAGTTTCTTGGGCTTAGCTGGTTACTACCGTCGTTTCGTTGAGGGGTTCTCCCTTATTGCAGCTCCTCTGACGAAACTATTAAGGAAAGATGTTCCATTTGTCTGGTCTGAGGACCAACAAGCTAGCTTTGAGAAATTGAAGACTGTTTTAACTCAAGCCCCAGTGTTGATTCAGCCTGAATCTGGGAAGGATTTTTCTGTCTACAGTGATGCTTCTCATTCTGGATTAGGATGTGTTTTGATGCAATAGAAGAAGGTTGTCGCTTATGCGTCACGTCAGTTAAGGCCGCATGAGCGTAATTATCCTACTCACGATCTGGAATTATCTGCGGTGGTTTTTGCTTTAAAGATCTGGAGACACTACCTCTACGGAGAAAAGTGTTATATATATACTGATCATAAGAGTCTGAAGTATCTGCTTACTCAGAAAGAATTAAATTTGAGACAGCGTCGCTGGTTGGAGCTTTTAAAGGACTATGATTTTGAGATAGAATATCATCCAGGGAAGGCTAATGTAGTGGCAGACGCCTTGAGCCGTAAGGCGATATCAGATCTCAGAGCCTTACTTGCCAACTTGAGCTTATTTGATGATAATAGTTTGTTAGCAGAGTTACAGGTTAAACCTACTTTAGCCGAGGAGATTAAGGCTAAACAACTCCTTGATAACTCGTTGCTTTCCATTATTGAACAAGTTAAGCAAGGATCGAGTTCGGAGTATACTGTGGACCAGGATGGTATTTTGTGTTTTCACGGTCGTTACTGCGTCCCTAAAGATGATGTTGAGACAGATTATTCTTCTGGAGGCTCATAATAGTCTTTATGCTATGCATCCTGGTGGGGACAAAATGTACAATAATCTCAAAGAGCGCTACTTTTGGACTGGTATGAAGAAGAATATTTCAGATTTTGTGGCAAGGTGTTTGACTTGTCAGCAGGTTAAGGCAGAGCACCAGCATCCGTCTGGATTGTTACAGTCAATTAAGATTCCTGAGTGGAAATGGGAGCGTATTACGATGGACTTCGTTACTGGTCTTCCTCTAACTCCTTCCAAAAAGGATTCTATCTGGGTGATTGTTGATCGACTCACCAAGTCAGCGCACTTTATCCCTATTCGGGTTAATTATTCTCTGGATAAACTGGCTAAGTTGTACATTTCTGAGATCGTTAGACTTCATGGTGTTCCGTTGTCTATCATATCTGATCGAGATCCGAGATTCACTTCCAGGTTCTGGAAAGCTTTGCACGAGGCTCTGGGTACTCGTTTGAATTTCAGTACAGCTTTTCATCCTCAAACTGATGGACAGTCTGAGCGAGTGATTCAGGTGTTGGAGGATATGTTACGGGGTTGTGTGATTGATTTTCGTGGTAGTTGGGAAGATTTCTTGCCGTTAGCTGAGTTTGCTTACAATAATAGTTATCAGGCGAGTATTCGCATGGCACCGTACGAGGCTCTGTATGGCCGTAGATGTCGTACTCCTATATGTTGGACAGAGTTGCATGATAGAAAAACTTTGGGTCCAGACTTGGTTCGAGAGACTGAAGATACTGTCAGACTGATCCGTGATCGCTTAAGAGAGGCATTTGATAGGCATAAGTCATACGCAGATAAGCGACGTAAGGATATCGAGTTTGAGGTTGGAGATCAGGTTTTTCTCAAGGTATCTCCATGGAAGAAGGTATTGAGATTTGGACGTAAAGGTAAACTGAGTCCGCAATTTATTGGGCCGTATCGTATTCTGAAGAAAGTTGGACCTGTTGCTTATCAGCTTGAGTTGCCTTCCCAGCTCAGTCGTATTCATGATGTTTTTCATGTTTCTATGTTGAGGCGATATCGTCCAGATCCAGATCACATCATTCAGGTTGATGAGGTAAAGCTGAGACCTGATTTGTCATATGAGGAGGAGCATGTTCAAGTTTTAGAGAGGGATGAGCGAGTTCTTCGGAATAGGCGTATTCCAATGGTCAAAGTGCAGTGGAGTAATCGTAGCCCCTCAGAAGCTACTTGGGAGACGTTGGAGTCAATGGAGCTTCAATTTCCGCATCTATTTTCATAAGTTAAATTTGGAGGACGAAATTTCTTGTAGAGGGGGAGAATTGTAACAACCCGAAAAATGGAAAAAAAATATATAATTGTAATTTGAGGTTTTAATTAAGTTAATTGGTGAAATTTGAGGATTTAATTGGAAGTTTTAAAACTTGTAGCCTATTTTAAAAAGTGGAGGAAATTCAATGACCAATCACTGAATATTTCCAAGGAGTGTCGGCAGATTTTTTTTCTTATATGCGTTCAAATTGATTCTGGTTTCATAACAGAACAATTTGTTAAGTTTTTACCCCACGCACCTCAACTACCGACGACGATTCTGACACCGTCCGAATTCCGATCGTCGTTTTGAAAGTACCATCGTGTTCGTTATCGAGTCAGGAACAATCCCCTCAATTTAATTGAAGCGAAACGCTGCCAAACGTCGTGAATTTCAAGTCAAAGCATCGACGTTTTTTTTAAGCTCAATCGCCTAGAAAATCCTAAATTCATCGCCGATCGTTGCTCCTTTTACGACACCTCCCGCACCATCGTGTTCCTTGTGCCGTTCCGAGTCCGCCGGTGTCATCCTCGATCTCCGTTGATGGCGGCGCGTGGGGAGGTGGATCAGTCAAAGATTCGGCCGAGTCGAAATCGAGCTCTCCGCCGTTCAAAAATTTGAACCGATCTTTGTAAGTATCTCAAAATCGCTCAAAATAATTTTTAGAAATTTTTCCGTGATTTTTAGAGCCCCGGAGGACGTCGTACGCGCCCACACGCTCCGCCGCAGGCGAGTGAACGCTGGAAACCGGTTTTGACCGGTTTAACCGGTTTTGAACCGGTTTGACCGGTCACGACCCGTTTACCCGACCCGTTAACCCGACCCGTTGACCGTTGACCGGTGCTATTATGGGAATTAATTCGGTTTTGGTGCTATTATGAGAATTAATTCGAAATGGGTGCTATTTTGGTAATTTTTTTTTAAAAAAAGGGTGCTATTTGTGTAAAATGTTTGACAGTTTGTTGACTTCCTTTGACCAGAACTTTGACCGGCTTTGACCGGCTATTAAACGACCTTTGTTTTCGTCCACAAATACCTATCCTGATAGTTTTCGACGTCTCGAATCCGTTTTTGGGGTCCGTTTTACTAAATTCAAACCCGAAAGTCTCCAAATCGTCAGTCAAAACCGTTGACTTTATTTTTGACCAAGAATTCGAAATTTCGGAAGGTCATACTTTATGTTTTTCGACGTCCTGAATTTGATTTCGAAGTCCGTTTTGCCAAATTCTGACCCGAAATTCCCGAATCGAGCTTGTAAACCCAAAAGGCTTAATATTTTAATATTTTGATTATTTAAATGAGATTTGGTCAAGGATTTACTCAATAAAATATTTTATGAAGGTACTCGTGTTTCACCTGAGCAAGGATCAATTAGGTCCGGTATTATCCGTTCGTTAGATCAGCCTGAACCGCGTACTACGAGAATTACCCGTAGGTTTCCGTATATTATTTAAATAATATTTAGATTATTTATATTAGGATTCCAATATGGATTTTTTTTCTAATTCGTAGGATCTAGCGCTGCAGCAGAACGTGATCGACAAACCCAATAGTAGGATTCCCTATCCGATTTCTCAGAGTGTGACAGGTGTGTTTCCTGACAATGTTGTTTTACTGTTTTAAAATATTATTTGAATTATTTCAGAATGGTGATTATTCAAAATATTGTTATGACATGATACATGATATCTGATTTCTGAATAATGGTTACCGACATCTGATTACCGTATTTTTGTATATGATTTTCAAGCATGATCCATTTTCATGTTTTAATGGATTAATCACCATTTTTACTCGAATACATATTTGTTTATTACTATCATTGGGGAGGAAAGAATTGTTGGAAGAAGAAAATATTGCAGGCTCCTCGGCTTTGTGCTCAGGGCCTTACTGGTCGTGACGGGGTGTATGGTTATGGGAACCTACACAATTTGTTCGTGACGGATGGGGGTAGTGTTCATATTTAAAAAAAAAACATGTTACATAAATCGATTTTTATTGATAATATCTTATTAATATGTTTTTGTACGCTGTATGGAACAAACTGGGCTTTTTAGCTCATTCTGTAAATTTTAACCTTTTTCAGATAACAGCAGACCGTAAGCTAGCAGATTTGGCATCAGGAGAAATCAACTACTTTATTTTGTACGAACATATATTTCTGTATGTTTTTCGGTTATGTTTGGTGACATGTATTTTATTATCGTTTTGGACATATCTGTATTATTAATATTATATTCTATATTATATTTAACGTTCTATAAGTTATATATATAAAAAAAAAACCTCTGAATGGGATATGCGACCACTTAGGTTTGGGTCTAACTCACAGACCGGGTCTTGAGGGGTTACAAGATGTGTTTTCCACTTTCAAAAACTTTAAAGCGCGGGTGGAACTTGATTTTGGAAATAAGATCAAGTGTTTCAGAACAGATAATGGAGGAGAATACACAAGTGAAGAATTTGATGACTTTTGCAGGAAAAAAGACATCAAAAGACAATTCACAGTGGTGAACACTCCTCAACAAAATGGAGTGGCAGAGAGGATGAACAGAACCTTGTTAGAAAGAACAAGAGCAATGTTGAGAGCTGCAAGCCTAGAAAAATCATTTTGGGCAGAAGCAGTCAATACCGCCTGTTATTTGGTGAATCGAGCTCCATCAACTGCAATAGTGCTGAAGACACCAATGGAGATGTGGACTGGTAAACCAGCTGATTATTCAAACCTCTATGTATTTGAAAGTATTGTGTACGTGATGTACAACTCCCAAGAAATCTCAAAGCTGGATCCAAAATCCAGGAAATGCAAATTCTTGGGGTATGCTGATGGAGTCAAGGGGTATCGTTTGTGGGATCCAACTATCCGCAAAGTGATTATCAACAGAGATGTTATCTTTGTAGAAGATAAGATGCAAAGAAAAGAAAAATATGGTAGCGCTGAAAAGTCAGAGACTACACATATACATGTGGAAAAGGAGGTTGAAAAATGAGATTCTTCTGAAACAGAACCAACACATGATGAACAAGAACCAGAGAGTTCTGAAGCTCCAACAACTCGTCAATCAAATTGTGTGAGAAGACATCCCAATTGGCACTTTGATTATGTTATAGAAGGAAATATTGCATATTGCCTTTTAATAGAGGACGGTGAGCCATCAACATATCAGGAGGAAATAAATAGCTCAGATGCTTCACTATGGATGATAGCAATGAAAGAAGAAATTGAAGTCCTTTACAAAAATAATACATGGGACCTTGTGCCACTACCACAAGGAAAGAAGCCAATTGGTAACAAATGGGTCTTCAAAATCAAGCGAAATGGTGATGATCAAGTTGAGAGGTATCGTGTAAGACTGGTGGTCAAAGGATATGCTAAAAAAGAATGTATTGATTTCAATGAAATATTTTCTCCTATGGTTTGACTAACAACAGTTCGAGTAGTTTTGGCAATGTGTGCTACATTGAATTTACATCTAGAGCAGCTAGATGTTAAAACAACTTTTCTTCATGGAAATCTCGAAGAAGAGATTTACATGCTTCATCCAAAAGGTTTTGAAGAAAAAGAAAAGAAAAATTTGGTTTGTAGGTTGAAAAAATCTCTGTATGGTCTAAAGCAGGCGTCGAGGTTGTTGAGTTAATCGATTGACGGAATCAGCCAAGAGGGGGGTGAATTGGCAATTAAAAAGTTGGTGGAAGTTTTTGCAGAAAATTGAAAGAAGTTGCACAGCGATTTAGAGTGGTTTGACTTTCTCAACCAAAGTCTACGTCCACTACCTTAGCTATCCACACTAAGGATTTTCCAACAAATTCACTAATTTGTTCTTTCTTTTGAGGCCAAAGAGATAACCTTACAAATCTCTCAAGAATATACCCTAATTCTTGAGAACACTCTTTCTCAAAGAGAAGATTACAAATTCTCAAACTTAATGAAAAACCTCACGAGACAAATGTGTTTGCACAATTCTAGAACAATGAAAAAAACTAAAAAATGAATACAATTGAGTACAAGTAGTGTTCTTGAAAGCAAAATGAATATTGAATGAAAAATAGGCTTGAATTGCTCAAACAATGAGTTTGATGCTTTCTCTTTGATTCTCTCTTGATTCTAGTTGCTTGTTATTTCTTGTTGTTGATCAATGGCTTCTAAGCTTGTTTAAATACTCCTTCAATTGATTCTGAACGTTGGGGATGATTAGTGGAGTCAATAGAGTCATTTAAGTGTGAAAACAATTAATAAAACTGGTTGGGAGCGTGTATGCATCGATGCATACACAAGGTGCATCGGTGCATCAAGTGTAAAATTCAAATATTTTGATCGTTGGAACACTTAGTGCATCGGTGCACTAAGTGTGCATCGATGCATCAAATGCATTCGATGTTTTGAAAAAGCCTGAGTGCATCGATGCATAGTATGTGCATCGATGCATCAAATACATTCGATGTTTTCATTAAAACCCGAGTGCATCGATGCATGAATTGCATTCGATGTTTAATTAATTCAGTGGTGCATCGATGCATGGATTTGTGCATCGGTGCATCCCTTTGAAAAATTGATTTTAGGCTCGTTTTTGGTTCAAAATACTTTGTGAAAATTGTTTCAAAAATAGTTTAAGTATAAAACATAATTTTACACATTTAGTAAGGATTAAAAATTGATCTTGAAAGACTTGGAGTAATATTTGGATATTCGAGTAATTAAATCGAATATTCTTAGAAAATCTTTTGTAAAATCTTAAAATTCATTTATACTTAATTTGTTATATCGAAACATCAAAATGTTTTCAATAATCTCCCCCCTTTTTGATATAACTAAACATTTGTGTAATTTTAAGATTTGTTTAAGAAAATTATTTTTGAAATCAATTTTGAAAATTACTCTCTCCCCCTTACTATAACACTTTTATCCCCCTTTTGTTAAATCAAAAAGACTCTAAAACGTTATTAAACAAGGTTTAAAAAATATACGCCAATTGAGTTACTAAGAAGACATCCATAAACTAATGTTTCGACATGTTTTGAAGGAACAATGTTTATGATATCCACTAGTTGACTAAATATAAAGTGGGGAAGATTTATTTTGGTCTTATTCTTGATACAGTGCATCCACCATAAATCCCTAGTACGAAGAGTGGAGTACCTACCTCTGGATGGTCTAAACCACCAAGAGATCATCAAATGAAGAAAATGATTGTGATGAGATCATAAAGTACTAACACTAGAGTTTAGAATATAGGGATATTCCACAGTTTCATTCTCATTATATAACCCATCATCATCTAGCCCAAAACGGAAAGTTATAGTCTCGGGGTCAATATTAATATATTGGCTTAAAAGATATGATCTAATTGCTATAGTCCCAGTTTGAGTTTGGTTTTGAATGCATACCGCATTGGAGTAGAAAATGTGGACTAACTGATGATAGACGATAGGTTTAAGGTGAAACATTTTATCAAACTTCCAAGTTTTAAGAATCAGAAGGTATTCGAAGTCAATATCTATCATGGCTTGAAGAGAAGGAATACGCTATTCCCGGATTCTATAGGATTGGAAAGAATTTATGTACCTAGAGTATAATTCTTCTCTACGATGTTCAGGCATATTAAAACAAGATCCTATAAGGCTATTAGGTAGAGGAGGAACGAGATTAAGAGGTCAGGTTGAACGACTCGATGAAGTCTTAGGACGTTTAGGGTTGGACATGGTTTAAGGAATCGAAATAAGGAAAGAAACCTGCAATTTGAAACACATGTATGCACAATAATCAATCTCAAAACTCAATTGAGTCCTCAATAGTTCAAGGTTCTCTAAACCGAATCCTAATGGGCAAGGTTTTGAAAACTATTTGAAAATAATTTTTGAAAAATCATAATATGTATAGTTTTCATGAAAACAACATAATTAAATCAAAAACATAAAAATTAAAAATTAAATTTAGATTTTCAATATTTTTTTATTTTCGAAAATTCAAAAATTCATTGAAAATTTGTGAGTTTTTGATGAAAATTAGTTATAAAATCTAGTTTGTAATCATTAAACAATCAATGCCCGATATAATGTTCATCCTAGAACTAATTAAGACTAGTCCTAAGATCAAAATATGATAAACTATAAGTTTTTAGAAAAATACCTTGAAAATTTTGGATTGATGAAAATGAGATGTTGTGTTGCACAATTTAATGATAGTAGCAGGATATAGAGATGAAAAGATTGAGGATTCCGACAAATTTTTGTTGATTTTGAGCAAATGGAGATTTAGGGAGAGAGAGGGGCAAACGACGCAAGGGGGTGTTTTGAATAGTTTTTGAGAGAATGAAGAAAATCAGGGTTTTTATCCAAAAAACCCGACTGATGCATCGATGCATGGCCTTGTGCATCGATACACATTCAAGGCGTGCATCGGTGCACCTTCATGGTGTATCTATGCACATTCAAAGGGATGCATTGATGCACTGTTAAGTGTATCGATGCACTAAGCACAAAAATGTCAAAAATTAATTTTAAACACTCAAAAATGCTAAATTAATTAACTCTAGTGGTATTGGCAACTCATATATTGAAAATTAATCATGTTCAATCAATCAAATTAATCTATAAACTACATTTGAACATAAAATTAATTTTCACCAAAGAACATAAACTCCCCCTAACTAATAGCAAAGAATGCAATAAAAAATTATTATTATAAGCATTTTTCATTTATTCTTAAAAGTGCTAAAATTATTTTAAACACTAAGTGAAAATATGTCAGTTAAACCTAATTCTCTCCTAAGTGTCCAAAATCTTTTTTTGTCTAAAGGTTTTGTAAAGATATCCACTAATTAGTGCAAAGTATCAACAAATTCTAGAACTACATCTTCCTTAGCGACATGGTCTATAATGAAGTGATGTCTTATTTCAATGTGCTTAGTTCTAGAGTGTTGGATGTGATTTTTAGTGAGACAAATAGCACTAGTATTGTCACACTTGATATGAATGGTACCTACATCAATTCCATAATCAAAAAGTTGTTGTTTCATCCATAAAACTTGTGCACAACAACTACCGACTGAAATGTATTATGCTTCAGTGGTAGATAATGCAACACAATTTTGTTTCTTTGAAAACCAAGAAATCAACATATTTCCAAGGAATTGGCAAGTACCGGATGTGCTTTTCCTATCTAATTTGCATCCTCCATAATCCGCATCAGAGAAGGCATGCAAGCTAAAGCTAGAGTCTCTAGGATACCAAAGTCCTAAATTAGGAGTGTCCTTAAGGTATCTAAAGATTCTCTTAACAGCTAGTAAATGTGATTCCTTAGGGCATGATTGAAATCTAGCACATAAGAAAACACTAAACATAATGTCCGGTCTACTTGCAGTTAGATAAAGCAAAGAACCAATCATTGACCTATATAATTTAACATCCACACATTTACCTCCTTCATCTATGTCAAGCTTTGTTGATGAGCTCATTGGAGTGTCATGAGGTTTCCCATTTTCCAGTCCAAACTTCTTGAGCATATCTTTGACGTACTTAGCTTGATTGATGAAGATGTCATCTTTTCTTTGCTTAATTTCGAGTCCCAAGAAAAATGAGAGCTCTCCCATCATGCTCATCTCGAATTCACTTTGCATTAGCTTAGAAAATTCTTGACAAAGGACATCATTAGTAGAACCAAATATTATATCATCAATATAAATTTGAACTACTAATAATCTTTAACCTTTATGCTTAAAAACAATGTCACATTCCCTTTGGAAAAACCTTTTTCAATTAAAAGTTTGACAATCTTTCATACCAAGCTCTAGGAGCTTGTTTTAAGCCATAAAGTGTTTTTGTCAATTTAAGAACATGATTTGGAAATTTTAAATCTTCAAAACCAGGAGGTTGTTCCACATACACTTCTTCCTTTATGAAACCATTTAAAAATGCACTTTTAACATCCATTTGATATAATTTTAATTCATGAAAACATGTAAATGCTAATAACATTCTAATTGCTTCCATCCTAGCTACGGGAGCGTATGTTTCATCATAGTCTATGCCCTCTTTTTGAGTATACCCTTTAGCAACAAGTCTAGCCTTGTTTCTCACTATATTACCACTTTCATCAATTATTCCAAATCCATCTAGTACATACATTAGTTTTATTACTAGGCCTTTCAACTAATGTCCAAACTTTACTCCTCTCAAATTGATTTAACTCTTCTTGCATAGCCAAAATCCAATGTTCATCTTTTAATGCTTCTTTAATATTCTTAGGCTCAATGCATGAAATAAATGCAACATAATTACAAATATTTCTAAGAGAGGATCAAGTTGTTACCCCTTTGGATTGATCACCTATAATCTCACCATCCTTGACATAGTTGTATTCCCTTGGGTAAGAGACTTCCATTTCTTCAATGGTTGGATTCTCGAGGGGATCATGAGTTTCCTCATCTTTCATTTCTTCCTTTGATGATGGTTCTCCAACGTCATTTGTATTTATAATGCCTACATCTTCATTCACACAAGAATCCTTCCTCGGAAGGAGATTATCATCGAAACACATGTTAGACTCTTCTACAACTAAAGTTCTTTTTTAAATACTCGATAAGCTTTAGAATTTAAGGAATAACCCAAAAAAATTCCTTCATCACTTTTAGCATCAAATTTGCCAAGATTGTCTTTACCGTTGTTTAAAATAAAACATTTACATCCAAAATGATAAGAATAGCTAATGTTAGGGTTTTTATTTTTAAACAGTTCATATGGAGTTTTCTTCAAAATAGGCCTAATCATTACTCGATTAATAACATAACAAGCGGTATTTGTGGCTTCCGCCCAAAAATATTTTGGCAAATTGTTTTCTCAAAGCATATTTCTAGCCATTTCTTCTAAAGTTCGATTTTTCGTCTCAACAACTCCATTTTGTTGAGGGGTTTTAGGTGCTGAAAAATTATGACTAATATCATTTGAATTACAAAAATCAGTAAATCCAAGATTTTCAAATTCAGTTCCATGATCACTCCTAACACTAGTTATAGAGTAACCTTTTTCATTTTGGATTACTTTTGAAAACGTGATGAACTTTTCTAATGCTTCATCTTTAGTACTTAAAAATAGAACCCAAGTATATATAGAATAGTAATCTACCAAGACAAATGCATATTGTTTTCCACCCAAGCTAGTAGTTCTAGATGGCCCAAAAGGATCTAAATAGATAAATTGAAATACTCTACTAGTGGATACGTCATTAATGGATTTAAAAGAAATTCGCTTTTGTTTTCCTTTAGCACAAGCATCACAGATTTTATCATTATCAAATTTTAGTTTAGGCAACCCTCCAACTAAATCTCCTTGAATTAG
>NW_024062049.1:0-67765 GCF_006381635.1 Hibiscus syriacus
CCGTCACTGAAAGCGATTCCGTTTAACGCGAGCTGGATCCATCCGATCCAGTTGGGTTTTTGGACAAAGTCTTCGATTTTCTGGCCAAAGAAAGTGATTTTCTTCGAAAAGATAACGTCGATAAGGAGATTGCGGCTATTGTGAGAGTTGCGAAGGAGAAGAACAAGAAGGCTGAAGAGGTGGATCCGAATGTGGAGATAAAGAGGAAATTAAAAAAGAGGAGGTCAAGGAGGAAGTGAAGAGGGAGCCAATGAAGGTTGATAAAAAGGAAGAAGAGAGTAGCTTTGGTTTAAAGGTTCGAATTCTTAATTTCTTTAATTTTTCTTATCATTATTCTAAATTTTTGTATGCGAGGCTAACTTGTGGAAATTTGGTCTCTTTAAAAATTTAGTAATATGAGGTCTACATTGCTCATGTTTTCTTTTTGTTTGAACTTTAGATGAGAAAAGGATTTAAATGATTAAAATAGTAATTACTTACTAGGCTCTTTAGGGTTTAATTTTTTTATAGCACAGTTTGCTTGTTTGGAATGAAACTAAAAAATAAGACCATGCTCTGCTTCTTTTTACTGTACTAAAACTTGAGCAGAGGCTATTGTTTTTCGGATATGGAAAGGAACCTTATATTAAGCAAGCTCGAGCAAATTTCAAGAGTTGAATAACATAATTAAGCTTTAGTTATGTGCTGTCTATGAATTTCACTCAAGCTCAAATACGCCTCTTTAATGTAGTGTTGGTCCTCTATCCTGTTGTATAGCAATTTTTTTCATGTTGTCTTTCACGGAATTCACTAAAAAAGTAAGTTAATTGGTGTCCCTGGTGTGAGGGCTTTTGAATGTTTATTTTGTTCTGAAAAGAAGACATGGAAACATTTTGGGTAGGATTCTTTTGTCCTGGCATGTTTTGGACTTTAGTTGAAACGGGGAGGTTTGTTTGCATAAATTTAATGATAGTCTTGGTGTAAGTTGGATTTGATGCTCCCTGAACTTGCATTCACCTGAAACTTCTAAGCATTTTCTTAGAAACATGGTGGTGAAGGATTTTAGTTAGAAACAATGTTTAGAAATTGAGGTTAGAATAGATGTAATACTTGGATCAATCATGCACTAATGTTGAATTCTCATAAATTCTTCTAGTATTGGATGTTGTAGACAGTGCTAGATTCACAAATTGCTTTGTATATGTTGAATTGCATGGTTTTCTCCCCCAAATCTTTTTGTTCTGTTAATTGGTTTAGATGTCTATTCTCACAATTGGGGCTAATGGTTGGTGTAGATTGTATGATTTTATTACAAGTGGTTATGCTTTTCAAATCCATAATTGGCTACAAAGATATGCACATGTTGATTCGATCTATTAGAATGGATTGAAAAAAAGAAAAAGAAACATCATAGGTTCTTTACTTGACTGAGAAATGAACTTTTGTTTGATTTTATGCTCCCTTTTTGCTATCAAATTAGTTTGCAATGATAAGGTTTTGGAATCAATGAAGCATTTGTGAATGCTTGATGAACTTTCGACCATTTTGTCGATCCTGAGCGGTTACCCGAGCAACATAGTACTTAATCATAGTTTTTCACCATCTGTCTCACTCATTGTTTTTGGATTTTGGACTCAGTTGTGAGTTTGGGATATGTGTTTTCATTTTTTAAAAGATTTTTATATATTAAGATCCTTAGAGGGTCATATTCACTTTGCACATATCTTTTTCCCCAAAATGATATTTTGTGTTTTCACCTTAGTGAAGGTTAGAACCACTTATTTTCTGTTCTTTGCCTTGCTTAGATTTTGTTCATTATGTATTAGTTAACTTCTTTAATGAATTTGCAATTTGGTTGCTGTGATGATTAGTTCCAATTCATTTTCTTCTTTCTTCAATTCTTATAAATAGTTTTCCCTGTAATTTTGGCCGATCATATTGTTTTGTTTGTCCCTCTTTATTCATGTTTCTATAGTTAGTTTAAAAAGAATTCAATTTCAAACGGTGTTGTAAGTTTGCTCACATTCAATTCATCATACTTTCCATTTCTAATGGTTTCTGAATCAATTCTGATGATTGGAATACTAAACACCTACAGCTTGACAATGAAGATGCATATTCAATCATATTTTATGGAAGTGGTACCTTGTTTGCTTTGTGGCTAGCATCTGCTCTTGTGGGTGCTATTGATTCAATTCCATTGGTGTGTTTTAAATCCGAATTCCCGAGTTTCTTTGGACCATGAATAAAACATTCATATTCCTTTTGGCTAACGATTGTAATCGTAAAATTCAGCTGCCTAAATTGCTTGATTCGGACAGTGTTTCAGCTTGATACATGAAAATGGAAAGGGAAGTGGAGTTGATACTTTCTCTAGTAGAACCATGACTAGTTAAAATAACAAAGATAAAAAGGATAGATTCGGACAATGTTTGGCTGGTATTCGGACAGTGTTTTCTAGGATCCGTTGCAACTCCTTGGACAAAAATAATGTGTCCCATACATTTAACCGTTTCGTGTTCAAAAAAATATTTTCTCTTTTTGACAAATTATAAGTTACTTTGTAGTAATTGTAATACTATTTCTAAGTGTTGTAAATGTAAATCCCAATTGTTAGAGTAAATTAATATATCATCAAAGAAAACCAAAACAAACATCCTCAAGTATGGTCCAAAAAGCTCATTCATTAGAGATTGAAATGTAGTTGGGCATTCGTAAGACCAATTAGCATGACTTTGAATTCAAAATGGGTGTGGTGAGTTTAAAAGTAGTTTTTTTTATATCATCTTCCTTAATTCGGATCTGGTAATAGTCAAAAATATTTAACCCCTAATAATTCATCTAATAAATCCTCGACAACAAGAATGGAAAACTTATTTTTAATGGTCATAGCTATTTTGTGTGGAAAACATTACCCAACAGAATCATCGTTATGATCGATTTAATATCATAGTCAAAATTAAAAATCCCTAATATTGAATATTTAGTTAAATGTTGAAGTAAAATTTTAATATATTTTTAGATAAATTATGTAAAATTTAATATTAATATTAATTAAAATTAAAATAATACATTATATATTTAGATAATAAAATAATATATCATCGATGAATTTTTATTTAAATATATTATCGATGAATTTTTATATAAATAATTTTTATTTAAGTATTTAGAATTTCACTTGTTAAAAAATATAGAACAAGGATAATTTGGTAAAATATACATTCCAGTAATCTTTTATTCCTTCAACCAAACATTGTAATCTTACATTCCTGCCAAACCAACCAAACACAGTAATGTAACATTCCCAGTAATCCTATTCCCTGATAATCTTTTATTCCCACTGGTAATCTTACATTCCGTGAACCAAACGCACCCTAGTGGGAATAAAAGATTACCAGGGAATAGGATTACTTGGAATGTTGTATTTTATGTTTGGTTGGTTTAGCAGGAATGTAAGATTACCGTGTTTGGTTAAAGAAATAAAAGATTATTGGAATGTATATTTGATCAAATTGTCCTTATTATATATTTGTATAATATTACAAATTATAAAATATTTATATATTTTCTTTAAAAAATTAAATTCATAATATTTATATAATTTTTTTACAAAATTAAAAAAATAAAAAAGGTTTAATGAAAGGATAAAAAAAAATTTAACCTCTAAACTTCATATAAAATTTTAATTATAGATTTTTTTGTAAATCTAAAATAATATAATGATAAATTTGTAATTTAACCTTCGTAAAATTTTTATTTTTCAATGACAGAAAAATGATATTTTTGAAAAAAAATAAAAATTTAAGAACATTTTAGTCCAAAACGCCGGTAATGTTACAATACCTAAGGGAAGGGAGGTAATGACATTCCCGGTAATATGTCCCAAAAAATCTACTATTAGTAATAAAATATTACCAGGAATGAGATTCCCGGCCAACCAAACATAGGAGTGTGGGATTCTCATCCCATAATCTTTGAACCAAACATCCCTTTAGAGACAGATTCAGTGCAGTTGACGCCGGTGCAGTGACAGACGCGGCGTAGCAACGCCACTTGCCCTCAACCCACCTGTACCCAACTAATATTTTTGAGCTAGTACAAACCCACAGCCGGGATCACGAGCAAGAGGGGAAAAAAAGAGAAAAGATTATTGTTTGCTACCAAAGATTTTCACTTTAGATCCGGGACGTTGACAGCTCCAAACCTTAGTTTCCTTAATTAAAAAAAAAAGCATATATTTGCTTAGGGAAGTGATGTATAGATATGAGCTGCAACTGTGCGGCCGGGCTATGCTGCTGTCCTAATATCTGCCTACTTGAACAGACCGTCACCTCAAATCTTGTCCCATTGGACGCATTTATTCACTCTATGTTTTACGTTAAAAGCTTTTTTTGATGTTGGGTCTCGAGCAAATGATGTGAAATACGTTTAGCAAGTGATACTTTTTCTGCCTCTGCTGCCTAGTTGAAAATAGGGGTTCTTGTACGGGAGCAGAGCTTGCTGCCCTTAACTTGCATTGAATGACAGCGAAGCAAGAGACAAAAATTTTGCAATTAATGAATGAGGCTGAGGAGGATGCAGCACTAAATGCCAGG
Source organism: Hibiscus syriacus (assembly GCF_006381635.1). Classification (NCBI taxonomy): domain Eukaryota; kingdom Viridiplantae; phylum Streptophyta; class Magnoliopsida; order Malvales; family Malvaceae; genus Hibiscus; species Hibiscus syriacus. The sequence goes on from NW_024062049.1 coordinate 4,578, forward strand.
TTGTGAGAAGGAACCATGCCTGGTAAACTGGGACCTAGCCCTTTTGCTACTTTATTCGTTTGCCATGCACATCAAACACCCAGATTTCAAAACTCAAAATGAAACAAAGAAATGCACAATGTAATAGCTTAAATTGGTGTATCAATCAATGGCCCCTCCTGTTCAAGTATTGCCTGGTTTAGGTGGACTTTCATCAACATCAAGTGTTCAAGTTTGAGCCCAAAAAAGCAGGAAGAAATAAAACATCAGAAAAGTGGGAAGAATCTTCTTCAAATTGGTTTTGTAAATGGATGCTGTTTCACAATGTCCTTCCAGGTTCAAATGAAAAATCTGAAAATGTACAAGTCCCAATCAGAGGCAGGCAGAAGGGTAGAGAATTAGCCTGTAGTTTTTAAGGTCTCCTCAGCAGGAACAAGACTCCTCCACACAGGACATCATCTATCCTTTCCCTTTCAATGTATTGGACACATCCTCGAATATTTGGTAAAATCAACGAGATAATGCGTTGAAATTTTTTTTTCACGAGATAGTGCCCTCGCCAGATTAATTGCTTAGATGGGGTGATCTCTACAGTCCTCATATAGGTCGCCATGCACGCCCAGCGACCTACCAGGTCACCATGCAATCCATGCAGCCCCCAAAGGTCGCCATGCACGTCCCAACACGCTGGGCATCCGAGGCCATCCGACCGAGGCCATCCGAAAGCATCTGATGCCATCCGAGAGCATCCGAGGCATCCGAACGAGCTATGTGAGGGCATCCGAATGAGCTATGCGAGGACATCCGAGGGCAACCGAGCGAGCTATGCGAGGGAATCCGAGCAACCGAGCGAGGGTAGGTCGCCCAGAGTACATGGCGACCTACCCTCGCTCGTTGCCCTCGGATTCCCTCGCATAGCTCGCTCGGTTGCCCTCCGATGCCCTCGCATAGCTCGTTCGGATGGCCTCGGTCGGATGGCCTCGGATGCCCAGCGTGTTGGGGCGTGCATGGCGACCAGGTAGGTCGCTGGGCGTGCATGGCGACCTGGTAGGTCGTTGGGCGTGCATGGCGACCTACCCCCAGGGACGTGGGACTGTAGAGATCACCCTATCTGAGCAATTAATCTGGCGAGGGCACTATCTCGTGAAAAAAAAAATTCAACGCATTATCTCGTTGATTTTGCCGGAATATTTACGTAGTTATTTTGATGATTTATGTTTTTAAGGCTCCATCAACGTCACTTATATTACGGGTGTAGTTTTCTACCATTGAATTATATAGTTTTTGACAAATTACAGCATTATTACTATAATTTCATTTATATAATGGGACTTTAATAATTTGTGTATGATACTTATCTCACATCCGAAATTTAAAAGAAATAAATTGTTGTTTTCATTTATCAACAAGTAGTTGGTCACTTATTTACCAATGCGGGAGATTTATGGAGTTGGAGCGTTTCAAAATTTGGGACCACTACTTGTCTGAAAAACATCCATCTTATTATATAAAAAACATTAAAAATTCTTTTTTTTTTATAAAGAACGAGTTTGGACCATTCAGAAATATGTGCATGGTCCAATAGGTGACAATGTGATACTTCAATTGTCCTTGAATGCTAAGGGACAGGTTCAAAAAATTAGGTGTATTAACCAAGGCTGAAAGATAATAGAAACATGTTTATAACCCAAATGTATTTGTGCCTTTCAGTGTACCTTTAATAACATGTCTGCTACTTTTAGTTCTCAAAATTCTACCACTCTACTGCAAACCCAGTGCTGGTTTCAGCTTGTGAATTAATTAGAATGTATGATCCAGCTCGTGCGCAGCTAAGAATAAGATTATTAACCCATGACTGCTTTTCGTAATACGTTCCAACTTTGATTTCACAATTCCAAGCTGGCATGTAATCATATTTGTTGACTAAATTCAAAGGAGGGACCTCAACTTTTAAGAAATTCATATTCAATGTTTTTTAACTTTCTTTCCTTTTTGTGCTAGCTTTTCAATCTTTTTGACCATCAATCGCCCCCGCTGTGTCACCCTTTTGCTTTCCTAGGGTTTGTTAGTGTGTTCCCCTTTAGACCTACCTCCTTTTTTTTACTAATTTCTTAATGTTTTTTTTCCATGTCTTGAATTAATTCCTGTTGACATTTTATGACACCCTTTTTCTTCAAAAAGTAACGTGATTTTCTTCGTGTAGGGCTAAATCCGAAATGCAAACCACCAAATTTCCAGTTAATAACATCATTAACCAAGTGGCAATAAACCAACAATTCTTTCTATGTTCCTTCAACGGTTAGTTGCTTTTAATTCAATATTGTTGAAGCATTTGCATATAAAGCTATTATGAAATGCATGTTTTCACATATATCAAATAATTATCCTCCAACACAATAACAGATAAGTTGATGAAGTGTGCAAAGTTATGAATTAAATAATGGCTCCAGCTTGTTGTGGCACATATCCTTGTCACTGCAGCAACTTAATCGTCAAGATTGTAATCCAACCCGGCCCCATACGAATCACTGATTCATCGCTACTGCAGTGTTCATATACAACAGATAGAGAAAAGACACCAACTTTGTCCGCACTTGCACATGCCCTAGCTTGTTATCATCTTTGATTTTACACTCTACATTAAGGAATTATGAAGAAGAAGAAAAGGCTAAAGGGAAGTTTGACAATAATGTCCTCAGTCCTTCACAAAGATGATATATTGCATGCAATAGGAGCAGACAGTCTTTTCCTTTCCTTTTTGAAACTATGAAGTGGGAATGTTCGTTTTCCTTTGTGGAAAGCTGAAAATAAAACAATGAATTGTAATGATGGTTTGAGGATAAAGTTGAGAGATTGGTATGATATTATGGTCAAAATAAGCTCCCCTTTTACATTATTGTGAAGCATTGAGCTGGTTTTGTACTTTGCAGCTCCCTTATGAAGCAGAAAAGCAGGATCGACTATTACATCATTTCATGGAATTTAAGCATCAGCCCTCCCTTAATTCCCTTCCCTCCATTTTTTATGGTCTTTCATTCAAAGATAAGCCAAAAGGTAACGCTTTAAAAAAGAAGGTTCCTTACAATTTGGTTACCATACAGATAATTGGTCCCCACCCTTGTATTTCATTAATCCCATATTCCCTCCAAAAACTGGACCTGGAAAAGACATAATCAAAATCTAGCTTTTCCCGCTATTCCATCAAGTTCTTAACTTTTTCTTGCCCATGCAAAACTTCCCGTGTTTGCATTAACAGTAGACAAGGGTATTTTTAGGTTTCAGTCCAGGCAGCAAATAGAGGTAAGTGAGCCATTGAGACAGCACCGGGACGTATCGGTGCCGAGGGGAACCAACTAACACCATTTGTTGGACTAACCAACTTTGATGCCGAGGGTGGCTTAGCAAAGTGTACTGTGGAGCCTGTTTTATCTGGGTTGCCTTCTCTAGAGTTGCTTCCGCTGGTCACTAAAGAAGACGAGTTAGAATAATGAGCTCCTAGCCTGGCGGACCCATCCACCATTGGCTGGCTAGAGCTCACAGAATCGACTCCCATGACATCATGCATGGCCAGCGGGAAAGTGGGATTTCGATAGCTTTCATTACATGCAGACTTGTTGTGTTCGATCAACTCGACACCATCAACAATTGGTACTGGCTGTGGAGAGGCCATCTTCCAATCTGGAGCATTCCCATGGTTGACTTGGGGTTGAATGGTCTCACCATTGGTTCGCATGGGTATATTGTAATCACCAGCCTCGTTGTAATCTTTTTCTTTGTTTCGCCTAGCTAATTCACCAGCAAGCAGAGTATTGCTGGCCATGATCCTTTCAACGTCGTATTTGGTGATTTCGAAGTTCGTCACGGCATTTACACCCCGAAACTTGATTGCAGCAATGTCATAGGCTTCAGCTGCTTCCTCTTGGGTGCCTAAAATGAAGATACGCTATTAATCAAGTATTTTAGACAGAATATTTTGTTTGCCCATCTTTATCAGCTCACTAGAAAAGCATTCTTAAAGAAATTTTAATCAGCCTTATAAAAGCATCACAGTTGTCTAAGTAACATAAATGTACAGAGATGTCATAACATGGAGCACCTTAAAGCTCTTTATGAGACTGGAAAAGCCAAAAAATTGAACTAGGAATGATGACAAGGACAAATGAAGAAGACAATTTCAAACAGATTAAAGGAAAAAAATAATCTTGCAGCATACTATAAGCTATTGAGAACTTACTGAATGTTCCTAGATAAAGGTCCTTGTTTCCAGCAACCCTGCCAATGCGAGCTTGCCATCTTCCATGCTGATGATGTCTACACACACACAAATGACATGGAATCTTCATTAAATCGCACAAAAAATAGAATAAAAAGATGAGGTCAACGGTGATAAAACCTTGTAACTCCTCTGAACATTGAGGCCCCTCTTGAGAACCCACTACTTTTCCTGTAAACAAATGGAGATTTGAACTTATCATCAACAAAAATTGAATTTGGATGAAAATCAGAAACCAACCTCCTTAAATGGGCAACATATTCCTGGCAATTCATGTTCTTCATTTCCTGCAATTCTTCACGGTAACTTCCAAGCTGCCAGGCAGAAAAAAAACTTACTTACAATGCAATTTTGAGTACTTAAAATGATTGAATATAAGTTTCCAATGATTCGACTCACAGAAAAATTTATATGCGTCGAAGGTCCCCAATATTTAAGAGCAGCAAGATCATAAGCCCTGGCAGCTTTCTCCTCCATATCATAACCCCCTGAAATTAATTTGGAAGTGGATTAAAATAGAATTTTATAAATGTTGGTCAACAATTAAGAAAATGCTTACCAAGATAAACTTAAAATGCACGAGTTGATTCAAAAGCATCCAAGAGAAGCACGAACATGACAAGGAGGAATTAATAAGACGAGTCAGGTCATTAAGACAGATGGACCAACAATTGCAGTCAAAAGAACAAATGCTTCCAATTAGATACAGTAAATGTGTTTGGTTTTGGCTATAAACAAACCTTGTCTCCCTTTCCTGGTTTGCCCTTCCTTCTTGCAACTGTTGTCCCAAAGATGAGCTTCATATCTACCCGTCCATCTATGCCTGGTGGTCGAATTTCGAAAGAGTGAATGGTAGAGCATAATTGAAAGAATCACGAGTAAACTGTATCAATGGCAAGAGTTTTAACTGACCTTGTGACACCCCGATACTGGGATGTTCTTTGTCCAAAAGTGTCAATGGACTTCCTATGAACAGTTTGCTTTTGACCCACCTTTCTAGACCCTCTTTTCTTTGTTTCCACTGCCACACATTCAGCGGCAGCTGGCGAGATCTGCCTTGGAGCTGTAACGCAACTGGACTGAGAACCAGGACTCATTGACAAACTAAGGGACTGCAAGTCCCCACAACCCATTGAACCAACAGAGCCGGAAGCTGCTCCATCATCAACCATGCTACTAGTCATATGTTGCTCTATTGAACTATGGGTAGAATAGTGCCCAGCTACCCAGTTTTTAAAACAAGGCATTGTTTCTTCTCCCATTTGAGGAATCTGAGAATCACAATCTACGAGTTGGGTATCCTTGGTTTCTTCCCCCAATGGCAACTGGTACATGCCTTGGCAGGCCAGTCCTGAAAAGTACGGGTGAGTTTGAACCCCGAACTCTTGCTCTTGCTCTCTAAAGGGTTCTTGGAGAAGGTCCAGGGAATGATGGCGGTTGTGTTGCTGGTTCGCATTTTGGTGGTAGTACATGCTGTCTAAGCTCAGACGCATTGTTTCTCGTTGGTGGCTTCCATATTGATGAGGTTCCATGGTAGCACCACCCAGAAAATCGTCCAGTTTTGGAGACGAAGTAGGCACAATACCTTAAAACAAAATAAGCATTGAAAAATACAAGGGTTAGGACAACTATAATATCAAGTAAGAAGCTTGGGGGGAAATGATTAAGAAAACCTTCAGACTGCGATCTATTGCAGAGAGCTTCCATGATGCATAGAGACCCATCTGACTTAAGTGGCATAACAGACAAAGGAGCGTGATAACCTCCACTATCACCAATTCCATAGCAGATTCCGGAACCATTGAGGTGAGAAGACAAGTAGAAGCTTGTAGGAACAGCGTTAGGTACATCGGCTTCAGCTGCAGAAGCTTGACCATGATGAATGTGTTGGGGATCGGTGGACAGCTCCATTTTCATGTGGGGTGAAAGAGAGAAACCCAGCCAGTTACTATTGCTGCCATTGCTATTGTCGTTCGGAGACTTCATCTTCTTCTCTCTCTCTCTTGCTTTTCTGACCTCAGAAGTTTCGAGCACTTATATTCCTCTAGCTGCAAGGCAACTCAATCATTGAAGCGAAAATAAGCTAATCATACCGAAAATCACTTGCCTCCTTCCCAACATTTTCCATGCACAACAAAACTATTCTCTTTAAAATAAAAAATAAACTTGATCCGGCAATGCTGCGAATATATAGTCTCTTTGCCCACTTTTTTTTTTTTTTTTCCTTCAATAGTCTCCTCATAAACCCCACAAAAATCTCGGATATAAAACATAACACCAAGAACCCTTTTGCATAAACTAACAAAAACTCACATGGGTTTCTCAGATGCTCCCATATAAACTCATCTCCTTTTACTCAGAAAAGTGAGAAATAATGACATACTTGGCTTGAATATTTTGAAAGCAAAAACTAGAGAGTTGAATAAGTGGGCAGTAGGGAAAAGGCGTGGTCAGAGAACCAAAACTGGGCGGCCTTAATATATTTACAGTCACAGTCCCTTGGATAGATTTGAAAGGAAACACACTGCCCATCCAGTCACTTCATACAGTACACCCTCTTGTGCCACTCTACAAACCGAAGAGGGTCAATTTTACACAATTTACCTCTCATACATTATTCATTTAAATATTATCGATTTAACGTTCTTTTGATAAATCAATAATTATAAGGTGTGCTTTCAAAGCATTTTGTCCGAGTTAATGCTATGGTGAAAAAGCGTAAATCGTGAAACATGTTTTCGTTAGGTTTTGTCTAAGCTAGTGACACACAGTAAAGACACGAATCATAAAGTACGTCTTCGTTTAAAAATCTAACACGTACTGGAAGGCGCGAGTTATGTGGTGTGCCTTTCATTATTTACGAATTATTGTACACTCTATTATTAATTGAGTTAACTCGGCTACATATCCATCTCCCTTATAAATACTCCTAAATGTAAATATCAAAACACACCAAAATTACTTTCACATTCTTCTTTCTATCAAACTAAGTAGATTTTGTTATAGTTTTTAGAAGGTAAAATTATTTTTTATTATATTATATTATATTTATGATATATTTAATTATTTAACTAAAATTTATTATACTAATTATTTTGTATTATTTTTTGTAGTTGTAAAATGGAAGATGTGATCATATACATTTTACCAATACAGTAACAATATTAAATTATTTATTTAAATTGTTGTGAATTGTTTTTATTTTTTTAGCATTAGATTATATTTTAATTCATATATTAGTTATTTAATTAGGTGTATTTCAGCTATTATTTTTGTAGATATAAGACTCTCATTCTTTCAATCTCTTAAAATAAGATGTATTTCAGCTATTATTTGACATGATGAAAAAACTTGAAGATGAAATCGACGTTGTCTTCACATAAAATCATTCAATCAGAATATCCTTCAAGAGAAACATCACCCTTGATGAGTTTATCACTAAAATTTCAAGGAATATTCATGTTGGAAGTACTAGAATATTGCTCTCACTTTAGTACAGATTTCTAACTACTATTTACGTTAACTTATACAACGTTCGAACTCTTAAACGATGACGATGTTGCTATGATGTTTGATGCTCAGAATAAAAATTTAGACGCTGATACACGAATGTATGCCACATTTGTTGAAGTGTCTACGGTTCGTGGTATGTCATTATACTCCCACTATGGGCTGGCTCAACAAGCTGATCAAGTTGACAACCCAACTCAAGTAATGTGTAAAAAATTTAACCCGTGAATGAGAAATCCACATCCTGATATCATCCCATCAAGTTCAATAGGGAGATATTCATCAACAACTTGTTACGATCTCCACCAAAGTTGCTACACGAATAATCTGTATGGCAACATAGCTTCCAATTCAAGGGGAATGCATTCATCTACCAATTTCTTTAACCTAAATATGGAGATGCCCTCGACACATCAATCTATTCAGTACATATTTGACACGATGCCTACAATTTCCAAGGGGAGGCATTCAACTACGAGTTTCTTCAACCTCAATATGGAGATAAATACGATACAACACTCAGTTCAAAACATTATAACACGATGCCTTCAAGTTCAAGGGGAAAACATTGAACTACTAGCTTGTTCAACCTAAATATCGGCATCAAAGAGAACCCTCATCTCTACCAAAATAACCTCTTCGTGAGCCAAGTGTGGATGGTGCTAAGACTGGATTATTCGTTGAACCAGAATCACCGCAGTTCAACATGGACTCTGATGATAATGATGTAGATGAAGTTCCCACAAATACGGTACACACGGAACCTCCAGTACACATGTATGAAGCTAATTATGGTGTAATGTATGGGCCAAAATTTACGGATATGCATAATATTAGTGATTACAGATTTAACTCATCAGTCAATTATAGTGAGTTATATATCGAAATGGAGTTTTTATCCAAAGAAGAAGCGATGATTGCAATTAAGAATGACAACATTCGTAATTATGTTCACTCTAGAGTCGACCGATCCACTACCGAAAAATGAGTTTGCTATTGTATCCAACGTGATAATGAATGCAACTGGATAGATCATGTATCGAATATGAAAAGGAAAAACAACATAAGGGAATTAACAGTATACAAAAGTCCTCATACATGCTTTGATAGAGGGATCAACCAGGACTATCCCAACTTGGACTCCGACATTATCTGCCAAGCCACTATGCTCATGGTCAAAGCAAGCTCCCATATAGCTATTACAATGTTGATTTCAGCTATACAATCTCAATATGGGTACACCATCTCCTACAAGAAAGCATGGAAGGCAAAACAAAATGTCATTAAAAAACTTCACGACGAGTGGGATTCATCTTACAACAAACTACCAAGTTGGTTTAGGGTAATGCGTAGACTAAATCCTGGGACACCAGTAGACTTCGAAACTTGCTATGCATACCACAATGATCGAGTGTTTCGCGATCAATGCATATTTTACCGTCTTTTTTGGACTTACCCACAGTGCATTAATACTGTGAAATACTGCAAACCCATGATTCAAATTGATGGGACATTGTAGTATAGAAAATACAAGCAAGTTTTGCTATTGGTAGTTGTCTAAGATGATAATCGCAACATTTTTCCAATTGTTTTTGCCCTTGTTAAAGGAGAAGATACAAATTCTTGGTATTTTTTCCTAAAAAAACTTACGCTTACATGTTGTCATGAGGGGAAAATATGTGTCATTTCAGATCGCGGAGCTGAGATTAAAGCAGCAATTGAGTATTTTGGTCCAATATGGCAGCCACCCAATGTCTAATATCGGTATTGTATCTGACATATTACTGCATATTATCATGGAAAGTTCAAGAAGAATGATGAGCACCAATTACTTGTGCGTATGGGTGTGTCACAATGTCTAATTTCATTTCTCAATCATTTTCATTTTTTATGGGAACTTAACAGTAAGTACTACATTTGACGCTCAGGTTACGAACTATTACCTAAAAGTTTTAAGTCCATGCTTTAAGATTTACAAGGAAAAAAGAACAATGGTACAATCATCCTCATCAACAAAAAATATAGACAAATACATACAATGGTGGATATCGATATGGACACATGAAAACCAACTTGGTTGAGGCTATCAATTCAACCTTAAAGGGGGCGCCATTTACCAGTAACAGCTTTAGTTAAAATGACTTATTTTTCGTTCGAAGCGCTTTTTGCAAAGCTCAGGGGACAAGCTCTAACTTAGATACAAAACGACCATCTTATCACCCAAGATTAATTGTAGATCTACAAAAAAGAATTGTTGCATCAAATGGAATATCTGTAGCAAGCTTCTCCCGACCCATGAATTATTTCGTGTCATAGAAATACCACGACCTCTTCAAGGGATTGAATCTAACTCGTTCAGAGTTAATCTACAATATAGGTGGTGTGACTGTGGGTTTTTTCAAGCTTTGAAGTATCCATGCTCTTATGTCATAACAGCTTGCTCTTATAATAATTAAGACTATAACTGTTTTGTGGGTCATGTATACCGACTTTCAGAAGTATTTAAGGTATATGAATTTGAGTTCCACCCCATAGTAATGAAAAAGACCCAAATAAGGTTCAGAATTGGCTTCCGATTGTACCAGATCCTTCCTTATTAAGGGATGCAGGTTGACCAAAATTCACTCGAATTCATTGTGATATGGATATTCGCGAGACAACTAAAGAAAACAAAATATGTGGGTGATTAATGCTTAAATTGTGCATTATTTTGTGATTAATTACTCCTTTATTAGCTATTTTAAGTTGCTAACTTGGTCATTTTCGTTCATTTTCAATGCATGAGATTGTATTCCAGAAATGTTACTAAAACTAATTAAATGTGCAATTTTTTATTTTCTGGAATCATGACTGGATTAATGGGCATGACTTCGCTGATGTGGCATCCAGTCAGTAGCTTCTAGAAGGTTCAGTCAGCAAATTTAGTGGAACAGGAGAATCAACCGCATTTTTCAAATTTAAATTAGGATTTATTTTTAATTTTAGGAATTATCTTTTAGCTTGAATGTAATCTTTTCGGTTTTTTAGGACTATAAATACCCCATTGGGGTAAGCCTCAATTCATCATCGGGATCATTGAGATCATTCACTATTGAATTTTCTTGTTTCTTTCTTTAGTTTTATAAAGTTTTACTTTTCCTATTATTTTTCTTTAAAAGTTTTTCTTTTTAAATGTTAAGTATGATTTCTATCATACTTAGCTAATCTTTCTATAGCCAAAGGCTAAAGCGATGACTCGATTCTGAATCGTGAGAATCGAAAAGCACCTTATACCCTCTCGGGTTAAATTTTCAATTTTTTTGGAAACTAGATTGGTGGATAATCTTTTTTCAAATCAAAATGCTTTCACTTCAAAAATATATTTTGGCTTGGATGACGTTATGTTTTACCGTTGGGATTATAGAATCAATTGTTTCGAATTCCCTTGAACACATTTAGCGAATGGTACGCTAAGGGAAATTGGGATCTAGTTCGACTTTCATAGACAAAGCATAATTCAAGTCGAGTTTTTCCAAGCGCTTTTAAACTATTTTGAGTTAATAACGATAGTGGAAGTTAATACGAACAAGGATTGTGATTCCTAAAATAGATTTGGGAAAGTCAATCACCAAAGAGGAAAATGACCTACAAGGATTGAACCTTGCAGACTCAAACCGACATTTAACTGGAAGAAAAATCATATTCAATGATCGATTGTAATTTGAGGCATGCGAAAATTTGAGGCTAATTTCAATTCTTTATCTTCTTTTGAATCATTATTTCTTATTTAATTTCTCAACAAACCCTTTTTTACTTTACTTGCATTTTTTGCCTAGATCAGAGATCAAGAACAATCGTTTCAACATATTTTTAGTCTATATGGATCAACCTTTACTCTCTCTATACTATTATATTTATTTTTAATGAGATTAAGGATAAATTTATTTGACAGTGAAAACGACGCGTTGTTAGTGGGCAACAGTAGTAGCTACATTTTGTTGATGAGGGACGGATGACAATGTAGCACCTCTATAGAATAAAGACCCTGGAGGTGTATGACTAACAATCTAACCGCTCATAGAAAACTGTGAAAACTGCGAAAACATCGACATAAATGAATATAAAAACTGAGTCGGAGTTGTCTGCGTCTCTAGTGAAGCATAACCCACCAAATAAGACACATACGAAGACCATGTTGGATCTATAAGCATGGTAGTATATCCTCTATGAGGTGTCATAAAACTCTGCAATGATGGCATCTGAAATAGTTACGGTGGCATCGAAAATGGTAGTGGTTCTATCTGAAATAGTTACGATGGCATCAGAAATGACTGCAGAATATAAATTGGTGGTTGTTCTGATGGTTCTGATGTTGTAGCTGAGGATGAGCCGGAAGCGCATGCTATCCGTCCATGAGTCGGGGGCATATGATGTTGTGATGGTGTACATTTTTCTCGACGCCGATGAATGCCCCCCCTTGTGCTTCCTCGGAAAGTAATAACGACTTCCCATTCGTTTTGAACCACTGGTAATAGGCATCTAAACTGAATAATGATTCAAATTAATTGCCTCCCTACGCGGAATGCGTTAACTTTGATCCCAGATCATTACCCGCTCGTTGTGCTTCATCAACCAATTAACTTTTATTACCCCGTCTATCAATTTTATGCATATTGTCGAGGTTCCTAAGTGTTTCAAGAATAGATTATACGAAACTAAATTGGCGGAGCACACGATCAATAAGATGCCACTCGATAATAGCATAACATATTTGAGGGACCACCGCCTTCTATACATCTAATGGGTCACTGAAGTGAGGTATAATGTAACGCCTTATTTCTTCAGTAGAATAAGGAGCACATTAAAACTAAAACAAATATATATAATTCTTATCAAAATAATATTCCAATTATATAACGATAATTAAAGGTAAATAACAAAATTTAAATACATACTTCTGTACCAGTCGTTTGATCAATGAGTAGTCGAATTTTTTCTAATTCATCTGGTATGTCATGGTGATCTTTCCTTATAGATGACCACTTATTCAGTGTAAAAATATTTCATTATATACTCAAAAAATATTTACATACAAACTCAGTATTGAAATTACATCAACGATAACGGGAAGACTAATGGGTTTTTCACGATCGAATATAAAAAGTGCACACGATACCATGCCCATGATTACAGAAGAATGAGACATCTGTTGATAGTATTTTTTCGATAATCAATTACTCGATACATTTCTCTATACAGAGATACCAAAACCACGGAGCCCTAATTGAATGAGCCAACAACTCGAAAATCTGAGAGATGACGCAACCACATACAATGAACTTGGTCGCGAAATTTATTGGGCATCAAGATCCATCCTATGAGTTGCAATATGTAAGCCCAGGCAAATATTTGAGCTTGTTCCTCGGAACAGTCGTCACACCACCATCGAAAATTTATAGCCAACCATGATAACGGTATTCGACCGCCGTTGAAATTAGGCGGGATACCTCCAAGATACTCCTCGCACAAAGAATATCAATCACCATTCGCCACACCAGAAATAATATCCATATCTACCAAAGGCCCTAAATGTAAGAAAACATCCTCTTGTATAATTGTGTTATCCTCACACGGAAGATGGAATGTGTGCGTCTTTGGTCTCCACCTCTTAATCAGTGCACAAAGAAGGTTGAATTTAAGGTTACAGTGTCTTTCATATTTTTCTATGTAAACGAATCCAGCCTCAGCTAAATAAGGTCAGACACAACTCGGTTTCTCTAATTTAGCGTTATGAATAAATGAATCAAATATATGGTCATTCACCTAATTAAATAAATAGCATACAAATTAAAATATAAAATAATACTTAAAATAAATTAATAAAATATTCATAATAAATAAAATAACAGAATTTAAAATTATTACCGTATCGACAAAATAACTTGATATATGATTCTCAACTAAACGCAATAACTTACCTACTGTTTTATAACTACAAAAGTAATAAAAAAATTAATACAATAAAATAATAAACTATTAAATATTTATAATATAATAAAAAAGTTAGCTTCTAAAAATGATAATTATACTTAAAACTTGATAGAATGATATATAGAATGATAAATAGAGTGTTTTTTGTGAAGTATGAGTATTAGATGATGGGTATTTATAGGGAGAGGTCGGAGGTTTGGGCAGTATTTAAGGCATACGATTGTGATTTAAATGCAAGGCGCAGATTATGATTCGCGTCTTTCGTCATGTGTTTGATTCCTAAAAAAGGTACATTTCATTATTCACGTTTTTCCATTGTTGCGTCAGTTTGGACAAAACTCTACGTGTACCTCATGATCCGTATTTTTTCAGAAATAATGTTAGATCAGTAATATTTGAAGAAAGAATGTCTGACATGTAATATTTAACTGTCAGGGTTATTTTTGGTTAAAATTGCCCCAAGATCCAATTTAAAATCTAATGTTTTTTTCTTTTGGCTCCCAACGTAGTTCCAAATTGGTTCACAGTTTTAATTATTATTATTATTATTAGGATAAATTATATTATTGATCACTTAATTATTTAATTATTTTATTTTTCTTAACAATCTTTTAATTTTTTCAATTAAATCATTAATCATTTAATTATATTTTTATTAAGTTACTAATGGTTAATATTTGATGAAGATGTTGACGTGACAGTTAATAAAATTGATATAATTATATATTTAATACTTATTAATTATATATTTTATTAATTTAATCTAAAAAATACTTTCAATCAGAGGTGATACGAGTCAACCTAATATTATGACACATTTCAATACCAGTTGATTGGAAATATTTTTAAATTATTTTTAATATATTAATTAAAAAAATCACCAACCAAATGTTGTCAAAGTGAAAGCAAAGTATAAATGAATTGGTGCTGGTAGAGTTCAAATCTAGAACCAAAGGGAAAAATGAGCACACCTCAACCACTGGCCAGTGGGGCAAATCCCACAGTTGCTAAAAGGCTTACATGAGCTTTTATATATTTATTGTTATTCTTAGGCTTACCGAACATAGTTCGCTGTGAATGCCAAAGTAGGAAACATCGATCACCGCTTTGCCACCGGTGATAGATGCTTTACCTGCAAATCATATGCATTCATGAAATGTCAAAGAAGACCATCTCCGCGAATCATGGATGTGAAAAAATAAGGCATTCACTGACACGAACCAGTGGATTTCTGGATGCCAAGAATTTTCTTTAAGAGCTAAAGATTTTGAAGGAAATGGTTTTTGCCGACAGAATACCATCCCACTAAGATTAGAAGTGTATTTACTTGAGAAATTGGATAATAATATAGGGTTTTATATATCATAAAGAATACTGGGAAGAATTAACTAATGATGAGGGTTCCAAAAGAACTAATGAATTAATGATATGGATTTAGGGGTTGTGCTGGTATTTGAACAGTATTGAGGCCATTATTAGTGGTTTCAGGATTGAGTTTAATTGTGAAATTATTATGAGGAAGATGAAGTGAAGGCTGTAAACCTAGATTTCTTTAGCCTATGTCTGTAGAACTTCACATTTTTGGATGCTAAAATAAGATATGATCTTCCAAAGATCTAGATACAAGGAAAAAAATTAAACAAACCGGTATCATAAAGACATGTTCTTCCAATGTTTGGTAAGCCTGAAAAGTAAAGAATAATAATAAATATAAGCAATGCAAGATTGATAACAATCGTAGGGTTTGTTCTAGTGGTTGAGGTGTTCATTTTTCCTTTGATTACATGTTTCTAATTTATTTATATTTTGTTTTACTTTGAGCAAGTGATGACACGTATTATTACTTGTTTGATGAAAAAAAAATTATTTAATTAAATATTAAAATTAATTTTTTTTCATTCAGCAAGTGATACGTGACACTAGTAAAAGGTGTCATAATATAATGTCAACATGTGTCACTTCTTTATTGGATGATTAGTTTTTTTAAATTAAATTTAAATTATGATTAAATATATATAATATGTAAGTAATAATGACTAAATATATAATTATGTCAATTTTATTAACTGTGACATCAACATCTTTATCAAATATTAACGAATAATTGTTTGATTGACAATAATTAAATAATTTAATTGATAAAATTAAAAAATTAATAATAAAAGATAAAAAATAATTAAGGATCAATGTAATAGGATGAGGGGGAGGTAAGGTAGTAGGCTGCCACCAACGCTAGGTTGAGAGCAACTTTCGTAGAAGACCTCCGGCAGTCAGAATTATGAATTGTCCGTCGTGGGGCTCGATCACACGACCACAAAATTAAAAACCTTACGCTCTACCAACTGATCTGGACGGACAATTCTAAGTACTTTTCTTCAAATGTGACCATAATGTTAGGTCACAAACTATCACCCACCGTTGATATTTTCTTGACAAAGATAGGTAAATATAAGTGGGGTCATCTGAAGTGATCTATGCTGAACCTGCGCTTCATTCATCTGACAGTAATCGGCTTGGTTCGATAATTTGTTTATCCAATGATAAAGAAAACAATTGAGTTTATACTATGGTTCCCTTCACAACAGATGAATTATGTCCCAACTCATGTCAGTTTTGCAGATAGATGTAAACCAGTACCAGCATTCAATTAATTTGTTGGGCCAGTAATTCTGTTAAATGGGTAAGCAGGCTAAGCTTGGAAAAACCGTCTTGGTTTTTTGTATGTAATACCCAGTGATCTGAGATTTAATGAATCAGAAATGTTTGGCTTTCGCCCTAATCTCTTTCGTTTTGTGTTTGGCTGTTAACCCTAAAAGATTTACTCACATCATCTCTGATCCTTTAAACTCTCATCGTCAAAAAACAGTTTCTCTTATTATCGTCATTCTCAAACATAACTCAGTCTTCTGTAAAACACTACAACTTATTTTTAAGTAATTTTTTGGATAAATCATTCGTATTATATCCAAAGAAGCAGCGCTGCTACACAAATTTACAAGAACAATCAACAAAAACACGACACTCAATCAATCAAACCCCACCCTATAGAAAGTCTCCTATCAATAGCTCTAATCCTATTTGTCTTAACTCTATAAAGTTTAAATCGAATTAATTACTTTAACAAATCAAGAATAACATCTCCTCCCCTCACAAAACTACGAAAAATCATCCTATTACATTCTTCCCAAATCAAGTAAAGAAAGCACTCCAATCCTTAATGATAATAACAACCATAGACTTACCCTTTGCGCAAGTTCATTTCGTGATGTTATAACTCCTGGCAGCAACAAGTTAAGCTACGCCTTGGCTTTGTCACGAAGAGGGTAAGGAAATAATTTCAACTTCAAGGCCTCCTCGAGCACTCCTTGTTGTATGAATGAATCACACACTTCCATAAATGCTCTCAAGTGTGCTCGAGGATCCTCGATGTGCATCCCACTATACTACCCCATTGATTGCAGCATTTGGAACATCGACTTCAACTTAAAAGTGGGCAACATATATAGCTAATCCAACAATACCAGGATTTAAGTCGTCTAATGTGGGTACAACATGTTTTCAGATTGACCTATTTTTTGTCATCAATGTTTTGGTAAGCTGACAGTATCGGAATATTTTGCAAAAGAGGAATCAATCCAACATTATGTCCTAATTGCTCCTGAAGACGTTGATCACTTTCCATTGGTTATTACTTTGACAACCACCTGTTAAAATCTACTTACAAAAGAAAAATTAAAACTATGTTAGTAAAAAGACAATTCTAAAAGTAATGACATTAGTCCCTGGCAACATCGCAAAAAATTTGATGCTTCGAATAATTTAATAGCAATTAGTGCAAGCATATACTATCGTATCAAGTAATAAAGTGGATGCAAATTTTTTCATCGAGTATCATATCAACATAGACTAGTATTACGCAAATAATTGCAATAGCAATAAGTAAAATAAAAGAATTGTGTATATGTTGCTGTGAACAAAGTAATAAAAATACAATAGCTAAAATAAATATACGAATAAAGATATGAAGGGATGAAGGGAATCAGAGTAGTGGCAATAAAATTAGTGGCTCGGTTTAAGCCAAAGATTAAGGTATTGTTAAAATCGATCATGCAATTAACGATGTCACAACAATAAGATCGCGGTATCTAACATTAACTTAGCAGGTTTTCCTCTCTCAATGGCTCCACCCAGAAACTCACATCGGTTATATATCTTTATACCCACAAATTTACTAAGTATGCTACGACAATCAGCCAGCTAGATCTATCTATAATGAAACTTTGTTCTCGTAACTGCTAATGCTCCCACAATGCCACTCACCTCTCCATGCAATGGACATGGTAATTACAGGGCTGGCCCAATACATGTGCCATATGGGCCTTAGCCCAAGGCATCAGTTTTGAGGGAGGCATCAGCATCAGTTTTGAGACCGGTGCATTAAAACTAGTTCTACAGCTTCATTTCTCTGAGTCATAAGGGTAGTTCATGGACTATATATTAGTCTGTCTGCATTAACCATATGAAGGGTAATGTAATTAGGCCGATCCAATACATGTCTTCCTATATTAATCAGGGCGCTGCAATCTGCTCTGCAAGAAGGGTACTATAATTGGGAGAAATTTTTGATTAATATGAAACCAAACAAATTTAAGGACTCTAGAAGCCACCAAACTATTGTCAAGGGACGCCATCAACAATTGGCCTTTGGATCTGGACTGAACTGAATACCTTCATCGTCGACCGACCAAAGTTTAGGAAGCTCCACCCAAACTTGAACAAAAAGATTGGATCGAGCTCAGATTTAAGGTGAAAAATTAATCTGATCTGCCTCGAGATAATAGTATAATAATCTCTTAAATATTTAAATATAATT
The DNA here is from genome assembly GCF_006381635.1 of Hibiscus syriacus. NCBI lineage: Eukaryota > Viridiplantae > Streptophyta > Magnoliopsida > Malvales > Malvaceae > Hibiscus > Hibiscus syriacus. The sequence goes on from NW_024062049.1 coordinate 23,183, forward strand.
ACAATAATACATCTCTCTACATAGCACTTTCGCACTTTCATCCCAGTTAACTAAATATCTAATATGCTTCAACAAGATACAATTACCAATAATAAACATGTTTATTTTTCCCGCAAAATAAAGCTTGAAATGCTTGCAGATCTGTAGTCTTCTGCAGTGAAGTATAAAGGGACATACGAAAACAGAAGTAAAAGGAAGTGGATTGAAGCAACAACATTCGTAATGATTTTAACGTATATGAGATATCCATGAAAGACGAGAAGCCGTATGAAGCATTTGTTGTTGTACGGAAGCTGACTCATTTCAAAAATGTTTCAATTGACTCATACAATCAGAAACCCTCGAGCTGAATCAGATCATCAGATTACAAACACGGATTCGACGTATTCTAAGATATGAGCAGCAGCCAATTGAACATGAATCACTTTAGGGATGGGTATGAACCTTTCCTTTCCACCACTAAATCACATCGAGAAAATTCGGTCCAAGCACCAATTCTCTGAGTTGTAGAACAAGTATAAGGGCATAAAATTATTATCTCGCCCAGGGCATTAAAACTCATTGGACCAGCCCTGGGTAATTATATATATCTGTACTAAAGCCTTAGTTAAATCTATCAAACACCAATCAAATCAATGAAAAAAATTAATTAAATATGAACTTCATTAAATATATTAAAAATATAAGCATTCAAGGTTTAACAAATCTTACACAAATTAAAGAGTAGTTCAACTAAACAAAAATAAAAATCCTTCTCATAATTATTTTATTCGTTGCTTTCACTGATGCTCTAGCCAATCATCAGTCATCACCTCTTGGTGCTGTGACTTTGCCTTCACGTCTAGCTATTGTTCTTCCTCAAAGTTGCCTAAGCAACCATAGCTAACGGTGAAGAAAGATAAGAATAAAATAAAACCCTAAAAAGCTCTCCCTTAATTAACTATTGTCGCCTCCTTTATATAATAATTAAAAAACCTAAAAAGTGGGGTTTAAGCCTGCATTAAATTGAGACTCCTTTTTCATTAATTCTTCTTTTTACTTTTCAATTCTTTCCATAATAGGATTATGTACAATTGTCAAAAGCTTTCTACCCGCACATCGATTGCTGCAATAACGACTTAGTAATCCTACCTCACAACAACTCTTAGCAACTTGTTAGTATCAGAGAATGTCACAACATCATGGTAATAATATCATGACAAAATATCATAATTAGTCCAAGAATTACCCACTCACTCCCAACAATGCATAATGCAAAATTAACTAAATAACTTTAAATATGATCCTAATACGTTAAAGTGCAAACACAAACCTAAGTAAAAGGGCCTTAAATAATAACTCTTTTGGAGAGTTATCAACCCTCTATGGTTTTCGACAGACCCCTAGAAACTGGTATACTAAGCTCCAAGACAACATGTTGTAGCTCAGGTTTGTTGAGCATCTCTATTTTTGTGTAGCAAAGATTATGTTAAACTTTTAGGATCTAGGTTGAGGAAGTGGTTCACTTACTTAATAAGAAGTTTTCTTTGAAGGATCTAGGTGACATGAGTTATTATTATTATTTTTGTATTGAGGTCAAGCGGTGTGGCCACAGTTTGACCTTCAGTCAAAGAAAGTTTGTGCTCGAGTTGTTGGCCAAGAAAAACATGTTGCGTGCCTCATCTGTTCCCACCCCGATGGTTACTTCACCCAAGTTGTCTTGAGATGCATGGGAACGTCTGCAGGATGCTCGTGAGTATTGCAGTGTTGTGGGTAGTCTGTTGTATGTTTGCCACACACGCCTAGATATAGTTTTCTATGTGAACAAAGTTGCTTAATTTATGCATGCCCCCGTATGTGCAGCATATGAGTGATGTTAAGTGTATCCACTAATATCTGGTTGTAACCCTAGATTATGGGTTGAGTTTGCTCCAACGACCTCGGGGCTCAAGGTAACAACATTTTCAGACTCAGACTATGGAGCCAGCATCGATGATCGTAGATCCATATCGGGTCATGGTGTGTTTGTTGGGATCTGTCTCGTGCTCTGAAACTCCAAGAAACAAAAAGCAATTTCTTGGTCGACCATGAAGGCCAAATACAAAAGCGTAGCTGATGCCACGACTGAGGTAACTTGGGTTGCTATGTTACTTACAGATCTAGGAGTGTTGTTGCATGAAGCACCAGTCATCTGGACAGACAACACCAGTGTCGTCGCTTTGAGTACGAATCCCGTATAGCATACTCATACCAAGCATGTTGACTTTGACATTCATTTCGTCTGAGAAAAAATTGTTGCTAATTTGCTTCGTGTCAACTATGTCCTTGTCGATCATCAGCTTGATGATGGCCTCACTAGGCCCCTAGCCAAAGCTTCCTTTGAAGTGTTCTGCGATAAAGTGTGTGTTCAACCATTTAACTTGTGAAGAAAAAAAGGGTTAGAAACAAGTCAAAAAGCAGGGGGAATATTAAAGGTAGTTCTGTCAGCTAGTGCTACGTGTTGTGTGCAGTTTAGTAGCTACTCAGTTAAGGAATTTGTTAAACTGTTAGTTAAAGTACATTTTTTGTATAAATAGGGAAATGATGTAAAGCAATACTCACGTGAATATACAAAGTATTTTTTCCAGTAAACTCTACAGATATAATCAAGTATTGAACTCATGTTTTGATTTAGAAAAGCATATGCTTCCCCTAAAGTTCGATCGTCATTAACAATTGTCAAACTTAGTTTGGGTTAATCCTAAACAAGTTCGAAATTAGGGTTTTGACCATCTTTTAAGGCGCCCTACCCTAATAGAGTACTTGGAAGTAATTAAACCAGTCAAAGATGATGCAAGTGAGAAGCATCTCTAAGTGTTATTGAATTAAAATTTTCCTAGGGTTTTCCATTCTCATTGCATTCTTTAATCTTTTGTCATCTTCTCGTTGCCAAAAACATCAAATGCCCTTTCTCCATAAAAAATATACAATGTTTTTTCTTGGGTTTTAGACTATTTCAATTGTTAATAGATGCCATTAGTGGAGCCCAAACTGCAATTCGTTTAAAGTGTTGTATCTAAATATATTTTATTAGTAGTATACTTGGAGTTTTAACCAAGGTTTTGAGCTTATTCTTCTTATAATTTGCTTTTGTTCACCCTTCATGCTTGCACTTTTCGTGGGATGCCTAGTCAACCACGTGTCGATAATGAGCCATATTGGAATAAGTTGACGTTGATCGAGGTATACTCGGAGAAACGGCCAAACATTTCGTTCAATTATTAGTAAAAACGCAACGATCACATAAACAAACCACATCAAGGTGCATTAGTCGCTAGGAATATAAATCGGTGCGTTGAACCTCCAACGACGATATTATGCTTCTCTAAAAATTTGGAAGGCTTAATTATAAAATATGTGCTCAAACTATAGCGTCTTTTACGAATAGGTTCCTAAAATATTTTTGAATGATCTCGGTGTCTAACGTTACAAAAGTTATCACTTTAGATCTTTGGGCCGTCAACGACGTTAATTTCTTTGTTAAGTGACACGTGTCATAATATGATATTTTTAAAATTTTTATTTAAGATTAAAAAATTATATGTTTAAAAAAACATAGGATGAAAATCGTGATCCCACGCAATTCCGAAGCTTCAGCCGATCTCCCCTCCCCTCAGTGACCAAAACCTCTATCAAATTGTGATAGATCGACATTTTATCCCCGTGAATCATAGGATGAAAATCGAGATCCCACGCAATTCCGACGCTCAATCGACGACATATGACTAGGAGGATGACAGAGACTACATCTACAACATGGTTGTGGCCGAAAAGGGGGTGGCGGTGGGTTAAGGTTAAGATTTGAGAATTTTGGGGCTTTTATAATTTAAAAGAAATTAGAATTTTTTAATAAATATAATAATATGTTTAATATTTTTTCAAAAAATAAATTTCAAAATTATCAGATTGTGACATGTGTCACTTAATGGATGAAATTAACGTCATTGACAGATCGATTACATAATATAATAATGTTTGTAATGTTAATATCGGGATCATTTAAAAAATAGTTTATGCATCTATTTGTGAAAAATGATATAATTTGATAAGTTATTTTATATTTAAGCCAATTTGAGACACCTCACTTGACCTTGCACCAAAGCTAACGCTGGCAGTAGCTCTCAGGGTCGATTTTATTTGAACTAAATTATAATAAACATAAAATCTAATTAAGATTTTATCATGTTAAATATCTAGAATAAAATACTAATTGTAGAATTATAACCGAATTAATTGGCATGTTAAAATCAATGAGTCTTTCTTTGATTATGATATTTCAAAAAGATATATTTTCTATTACCATAAAAACTTTCTAACGGAGACAAAACTTATACAAATTGACCTATTTTTTGAGATCGCTATCTATTTTATAGATCGAATACTAAGTCAACCTTTTAAGTATTTATAACTATATCCCTCATAAATTATAAATTATATTTATAATATTTATATTTTAATTTTATGACATTTTAATATCCACAACACATATAATATATTTAATCATTTAATTTTATGTCATATTTTTATGAAAGTATGTTTAATGTAATAGATTTTGATAAAAAGGGACAATCAAATGTTCAAATAAATGAATAAGGAGTTGGTATTGTTTAAAGCATTTCGGAATCTGTTGGAACTAGAACACAGCATGCTTCATTGGCACGTGCAAATCAAATTTATACAACAGATAAGTAGTATGAGACACGAAAACCGACATTAATATGGACGGAGTAATATTAAATATTAGAAGAGATAATATACTTAATTTCAAAATAATAAGAATTTATTTTGTATTTAATCTAAAATTTAAAGAAAAAAATTAATTTAAATTTAAACTGATAAAGAATTAAAATATTATTAAATTAAAATTTTTAAGAGGTGTAATAACCTGGACACTAAGGTTTATTGAAAGCTTATAAGCACTATGTCCGAAAAAGAGTTAAGAGTTGCCAGTGCGAGAGGAGAGTAGCAAGTAGCTAGGGATTTCATTTAAATTGAAAATTTATGGCAGAATCAGCTACCTTTATGATTATCCATTTCATTTTAAGCGAAGCCATCTTCGAAGAAGATAACAAAATGGTTGTTCCGATCTTTTATTTTCCATAAATACATTAAATGGGAAAAGAAATAAAGAGACTGAAGGGAGGGCATATACCCTTTTTGGAAAACGAAAAATTTCTTACACAAACCCTTGAAAACGTCGGAGCTTAGGGTTTTGTTTTTTATAAAACAATAGGTAGGGTTTTTTTTTCAATACCTCAAGCGGTTTAATTATTTAGGGTTGACCAACATAGACATTACTTTAAAAATTATGACATTTTCTATAGTAAACACCGAACTCGTTACTTTGAGGAAACGAGTTCCCGAATATATTATTTTTAAATTGTTCACGTGAAGTAGACTCCACGTGGGCTATTATTTTATTATTATTAAAATGGCTCGTTACCTCAGCGTGACAAGTCTGTTTAAAAAATATTTTTTAAATTAAAAAAATAAATAAATAAATAAAATAATTTAAACTCATCACGTCGAGATGACGAGTACCTTAAAATTCATAAAAGTAGTCATTGGTCAATAGCTATATAGACAAAGGTCACTTGGAACTCATCACCTCGATGTGATGAGTTCGACTGAGTATTTTTCCCAACTAACCGTTTATAGTCGTTGGATGTAAGACTATAAATAAGGGTTTGAGGTTTTGGTTTCTCACCAAACCATGAATCCAAAAAAACAAAAAACACACACACACATTTTCTGTCAAAATCTCAAAAAATGACAACCCGAGAATATATTTTGTGTCTGGATAACCTCCACGTTTCGTCGATCGTATGTCGGTTGGATGATGAATAGAATATTCATAAGCACAGGATGACTTACGAAGAGTCGTATCAGCAGATCGTGATATATCTGTAGCAATCCGATTTATTTCCGACCATATTTGTGTGTGGCTTCAAGCTGTACCTGTGTTGATTGAGGCTCTGGTCGAACATTGGCAGCTCGAGCACATATGTTCCACTTCCTGAGCCGTGAAGCGACGATTACCTTGGAAAATATCGCTTACCAACTCAGTATTCCAGTGAATGGAGCCCTGTGGTAAGTTAAAACATGTACAACCTCGCATCGTTAGTCTACCAAGTTTTGGGAAAATGACCACCATCCGACGTCATCGATGGCTTTTGGGTACGGATAACACAGTTGTAATCAAAATTCCAAGTGATGGACGAGTCTACTGAGGATGAGGTTATTTTCGTATCTTGAGCATTTCTTCTCCAACTGATCGGAGGGGTATTGTTACCAGATAAATATGGTAATTTGGTGTACACTTGGTATCTGCGATATTTAGAATACTTCGATGTGTGCCATAATACCAGTGGGGGCTCGACGATTTAGGCCTTTTTGTACCGGAAGCTTTGCAAGGCTACAATTGTCCAACTGGGTCGAAAAGTCGATGTCGTTGGCTGTCTGATACTGCTACAGTCATGGACTTAGTATCGATTCTCGTTTATGACGCCAATTACAACAACTCTATCGAGTTTCCTCTAGCTGCAAGGAATTTATTTTTTATGATTTTTTTAATTTCATAAATTTATTTATTTATTATTTGTTTATAATATTTTTATTTTAAAAAGTTTATTTGGTGTCATAAAATATATGAGACGAAGTTGGCGAGTGCCACTGCATGAGATATACGGATGAGGATCGACATCGTCGGTCGATATGCGGTATGACATACCATTTTTTTATTTTATATATATATTTTTAATCTTTTTAACTTTATATATACTAATTATGATATTTAATGTAACATCATCAATACCGGGTTAGTGACTAAATTGGAAAGTTTCAGATTTTGGTGATTAAAATAGAATGAATGAATAGTATAAAGATTTATATGTAAATGATTGTGTAGGATTTAATTGAAAGAAAGAAGGAATGGAAGGGCCAAAGAGTCATTTGCAAGGAAAATTAATTAAAGAAAGGATAAGGATATATATGAGTACAAGTGGGTTGAAAAGGAGAGAACAACAAAGGCTTCCAGAGTTCTCTTCTTCTTCTTTCTTCCTTGTGCGTGTGAACCAAAGCAAAGGTAAGATTTCTGATTATTGAGTTTCTTGTTAAATTTAATATTGGGTTTTGATTATTAGATGATAACTAAGCTTAAGGAAAGCTTAAGTTATCTTAACATCAAAGGATGATTGAGTTAGGAGAGATTTAAGATTTGAAGTTCTTAAATGAAATATTGGAATAGAGTTTATAACTATAATTGAAAGTTATATTTGACTTGTCGTCAATCTAGTTAAGATATACGAAGTGTTAAAAGCGGAATTCAAACATGTTGATTTATTAATGTAATTCTTGAATTACATATGAAGGATAGGATTTGAAGGTTTAAGATGAAATAAATGAGTATAAATTGGTTTAAGGATGTGTACTAGAGTTAAGAATGAAAAAGAGGATTAAACATAAAGGATTTAATCCAAAATGAATGAATTTTCGGGTTCAAAAAGAGGATTCTGGGCAAAGTGCATCGATGTACATTCATAGTGCATCGATGCATCAAGGTTAAACCCCAGAAATTGTTTGAAGGTGTATCGATGCATTGGTAGTGCATCGATGCACTCTTTTAAAATAAAAACATCGAATGCAATTCATGCATCGATGCATAAGTAGTGCATCGATGCATCCCATTAATAATGAAACATCGAATGCAATTGGTGCATCGATGCATAAGGAGGGCATTGATGTATCCCAACAATAATAATACATCGAATACCTTTTATGCACCGATGCATCAGTAGTGCATCGATGCATACCTTCATTAAAAGATGAAATTTACTTTTCTCTTAGTCTAAAGAGTGAACCATTAGAATATATTAGTTATAATACTGATATAGATCCATGTACGATTATGTAGATAGTAAAAGTAAGCTTATTCCAGAACGATCAAAGGATTAGAATCGAATCAAAGCAAATCTAAGGTGAGTGCATACTATATGTATATTATAATGGAATAAGACTTGTGATAAGTCTAATCCCTATGTTGATTTTTATAATACAGTAGTTGTGAACATGGATACATGATAATTATTGTGATACATGCATAAGACATATATATGTTCATGTGATATGATATGCGATATGACATGTGATATGAGAAAATGATATGAAGTGATATGAGATACATGATCACAAGAGAAATGATACGAGTACATGAACATATGAAATATAATAATAATGCCCATAGTATATGATATGAGAACTATAGGTGTAATTGGCATACCAAGAGTCGAGGGTATAATAGTCCTTCGGGATGTAGTGGTCCTACGGGACATAGATAATAGTCATACGGGACGAATACTGAACTAAGGTTTGGTGCCCATGAGGGAATTGATACGAGCTGTGGTGACAGCATTAGTGCACAACCTCAGTGTACTCACATACCTCTATTCTCAATAATATACATGGGCTATGCAATTGAAATACCGATTTACAGTGAAAGTGATACAAGAGTGTAAGTTTCGTATGTGCATTATATGTTATCGTGCGATAGATACATGCATATTGAAATGTCATGATCCAATGGTAAGTATGAACATTCATAAGTTTATTCTTGCATATTCATTTATTGCCTCACTAAGTCTATGACTTAGCGTGTAAGTGATTTACACATAGGTACCAAGAATCAGGAAAAGTGGAAATAGAAGTAGCACGGACAACAATACTACTAAGAGATCAGATCATAAGTAATTGACAAAGCATGTACTTGGTTATGTATAGAATGTTGGCATGTAATAAGTGTTAATTATGAATACTCTGATCGATTTTGTATTTTATGGTCTTATGTAAATTAATGTATTTCGTTTTAATGAAAGTTTTAAAAATTCTCGGGATTTTCTATAAGAGTCAAAGTTTGAAAAGTCAATGTGACACCTCAAACTTGTATTCGGGTTGGATATGAGTTAAGGGTGTTAAATTTAATGATATCAGAGTTACGGTTTAGTCGATTCTCGGTATAAACTGAAGTCTAGAGTGTCTTATAAGGTATATATGCCAACAAAATAGTGGAAACTTCTGATCTGATGGAACATTAAGTATGTTGTTTTGCTAATAGAACTATATGGTTGTATTTTTATAGATGTTCGGACAAAGTAGATCTAGAAATGAAGCGGGAGACGATAGACCCGCTGAAAACAGTAATTCACCTGCCCTGGCTAGGCAGAGTGAAGAACAGACATCCTCTGGAATGCCTGTCAATGATCAAGATATATTCTTTAGAACGTTAGACGCGATATTGATGCGTTTCCAACCTCCTGTTACTTCAACTCCAAAAATGAATGTTGCGAAAGAGTTGAAGGGATTAGGAACTCCAGAGTTTAAAGGGGAAGCCAATGAAGGTCATGTTATTGCGGACCTTTGGCTTCATGACATGAAAGTCATGCTTACGGGAGTTCATTGTTCCGATGCTGAGAAGCTGGATGGAGTAATTTCCTTGTTGAGAGGACAAGCAAGGATCTGGTGGACCAATGTTACATTGAGGATATCTAATGCCCAAGTAACTTGGTCATTATTTTTAGAAGAATTCAAGCATAAGTACATTGGAGATCAATTTGTTCGTCAAATGAAGCAAGAGTTCATGAATTTGAAGCAATGGAATCACACTGTATATGAGTACGAATGTGAATTCAATAAGTTGAGCCGCTTTGCTGCCGAGCTAGTTCCTACTGAAAAGGATGCTTGTGAGTGGTTCGTAGAGGGTTTACATCCTCGGTTAAAGGAAATGTTGATTGTCTTGAATTTATCATCATTTCAAGATGTAGTTAACCGTGCCAAGGCTCTGAAGGAGCTCAGAACGAGAGGTTTGAAAATTCAAGAGCTCAAATAGTCAAAAGAACGGGTGTTTCTTCGAGTTCTGTACCATCAAAAAGGGGCAGAGATGCTGGTTTTCGACCCCAGGTTAGATCAGAATCAGTGGCATCCTCCGCTAGAGGATCAAATCAAATGAGAGATAGACAAACTCAGTCAGTGGAATCTGGAGCTGGGAGAACTAAACAGAGTCAATCCAGACAATGCCCGCATTGTGGAAAGAATCATTTAGGGGTATGTCGAATGATTTCTAGAGTCTGCTTTAGATGTGGAGACGTCAGACATTTCGTTTGAGATTTTCCAATGTCAACCAGTAAATCTGTACAACCAGAGAGGTCTATTTCTGTAGCCCAGAGGGGAAGAGGTAGAGGCAGAGGAAGAAGTCAGTCAGAGTCCTCTGCTCAACAGGAGATACACTCCACTGCTCAAGTGTACAACCTCAAGACCAATGAGGATTGTGATGACCCAGATATTATAACAAGTACATTTCTATTGTTTGACAAATGTGTTATTGTATTGATTGATCCGGGGTCTACATATTCATATATTACTAGTACGTTAGTAAGAGAATTGAGCATTCCTTTAGAAACTACTAGTAATGAAGTAATAGTGACGAATCCACTAGGACACAGTGCTCAGGTAAATATGGTGAGTCGAGGGTGTCCCATACGGATTCAGGGAATTGAATTTCCTGCTAATCTGATGGAATTACCTTTTGACGAATTCGAAGTGATACTAGGGATGGATTGGTTATATCGTTATTACGCTGATGTCGATTGTAGATTGAAAAGAGTGACATTGAGAAGTTCCGAAGGAATAAAAGTTATTGTATTTAGTGAAAGATGGAATCCATTAGGAAATGTGATTTCAGTGATGACTGCAAAGAAGTTACTGCTACAGGGATGTCAAGGGGTTGTTGCTAATGTACTGGATGTTAGAACCAAAGAGAAAGGGATTAAAGAGATTCCTATAGTCAGAGAGTTTCTCGATGTATTTCCTGCAGAGTTGCTAGGTTTACCTCCTGACAGAGAGGTAGAATTCCAGATTGAGATAATACCAGGAACAACGCCCATCGCAATGGCACCATACAGAATGACTCCAAAGGAATTGTAAGAATTAAAGATTCAATTAAATGAGTTATTGGACAAAGGGTTTATTAGACCAAGTGTATCACCTTGGGAGCTCCAGTTCTATTTGTTAAGAAGAAAGACATTTCGAAAACGGCATTTAGAACAAGATATGGTCACTATGAATTTATCGTGATGCCGTTTGGAGTTACGAATGCACCAGCTGCTTTTATGGATTTAATGAACAGAAATTTCCAACCGTATTTGGATCAGTTTGTTGTGGTGTTTATTGATGATATTTTAATATATTCAAAGTCAGAAGAAGAGCATAGTTCACACTTACAGATTATTTTACAGATTTTACGAGACAAGAAGTTTTATGCTAAATTTTCTAAATGTGAATTCTGGTTGAATGAAGTGGCATTCCTTGGATATGTAATTTCTGAAGAAGGAGTTCGAGTGGATCCCCAAAAGATTAAAGCTACTCTGGAGTGGGAAGTTCCAAAGAATGTATCGGAAGTTAGAAGTTTTCTGGGGTTAGCTGGTTATTATCGAAGGTTGTTAAAAACTTTTCGATTATAGCATTACCTCTGACTAAACTGTTGAAAAAGGAAGTAAAATTTGTTTGGACTCAAGAATGTTAAGAGAGTTTTGAAAAGTTAAAGAAGATTCTTACAGAAGCTCTAATGTTAGTTCAACCCGAGTCTGGAAAGAACTTTATAGTGTATAGTGATGCGTCTCATAGTGGTTTGGGATGCGTATTAATGCAAGAAGACAAAGTGGTAGCCTATGCTTCGAGACAACTAAAACCGCACGAGAAAAATATCCAACACACGACCTAGAGATGGTGGCAGTATTGTTTGCTTTAAAGATCTGGCATTACTACTTGTATGGTGAAAGTGCTACTTGTATACGGATCATAAGAGCTTAAAATACTTGATGACTCAGAAAGAGTTGAATTTAAGACAAAGAAGATTGGTGGAATTTCTCAAGGATTATGATGTGGTGATTGATTTCCATCCTGGAAAAGCAAATGTGGTAGCTGATGCCTTGAGTCGAAAGACGTTTGCAGCTTTGCGAACTCTTGATGCTAGATTATCGTTAAGAGAAGATGGTGCAATTTGTGCAGAACTGACGGTCAAGCCCGTATGGCTAAATCGAATTAAAGAATTGCAAGTTAAAGATGAAAAGTGTTTAAAGATGATACAACAGATAAAGAATGGAGAGGGTACGGATTATGAGATTAAGTCTGATGAGAACTTGTATTATCAAGAAAGATTAGTAATTCCAGATGATGATGAATTAAAGAATGATTTGTTAACGGAAGCTCATTGTAGTCTATTGACAATGCATCCGGGAGGGAACAAAATGTATATGGATCTCAAGAGTCGATATTGGTGGTCGGGAATGAAGAAAGACATTAGGGAATTTGTATCAAAGTGTTTGACTTGTCAACAAGTGAAAGCTGAACATCAAATTCCGTCAGGATTGTTACAACCGATTTCAATTCCTCAATGGAAATGGGAAAACAAAACGATGGATTTTGTGACGGATTTGCCTTTAACTCCGAACAAAAAGGATTCAATCTGGGTAATCGTGGATAGATTGACTAAGTCAGCCCATTTTATTCCAGTACGAACTGATTTCTCCATGGATAGGTATACTGAGTTGTATATTAGAGAGATTATACGGTTGCATGGTGTACCTATTTCCATAGTTTCTGATCGGGATCCTTGATTCACATCACAGTTTTGGAAGTCATTACATAGAGCATTGGGAACTCGGTTAAACTTCAGTACATCGTTTCATCCTCAAACCGATGGTCAATCCAAGCAAACTATTCAAATTCTGGAAGATATGCTAAGAGCTTGTGTTATTGAATTTAAAGGATCGTGGGAAAGGTATTTACCACTTGCTGAATTTGCATACAACAATAGTTATCAGTCAAGCATCAAAATGGCTCCCTATGAAGCTCTATACGGAAGAAGATGTCGTATGCCCTTCAACTGATAGAAACTTAAGGATCGAAAAGTTATTGGTCCTGAGTTGATTCAGAATACGGAAGAGAAAGTTCAAGTAATTCAGAATAATCTGAAAGCTGCAGCTGATAGACAGAAATCGTATGCTGATTTAAAAATGAAAGAAATTGAATTTCAAGTCGGAGATAAAGTGTTCTTGAAAGTGTCTCCGTGGAAGAAAGTATTGAGGTTTGGACGTAAAGGAAAGTTGAGTCCTCAGTTCATTGGACCTTATGAGATTACTAAGAGGGTAGGATCAGTAGCATATCAGTTAGTTTTGCCACCTGAAATGGAAAAGATACACAATGTTTTTCATGTCTCATTGCTTAGGAAATATAGATATGATCCATCTCACATTGTGACTCCTGAAGAAATTGATGTCCGACCAGATTTAACTTATGAGGAAGAACCTGTTCAAATTTTAGCTTACGAAGTCAAACAACTAAGGAACAAGACTATTCCATTGGTTAAGGTCTTGTGGAGGAATCACAAAGTAGAGGAAGCAACATGGGAACGTGAAGAGGACATGAGGATTAAGTACCCCTACCTTTTTGCATAATGAAAATTCGAGGACGAATTTTCTTAAGGGGGAGAGTTGTAACATCCTCAATATCGGGTTAGTGACTAAATTGGAAAGTTTCAGATTTTGGTGATTAAAATAGAATGAATGAATAATCTAAAGATTTATATGTAAATGATTGTGTAGGATTTAATTGAAAGGAAGAATGAATGGAAGGGCCAAAGAGTCATTTGCAAGGAAAATTAATTAAAGAAGGGATAAGGATATTTATGAGTACAAGTGGGTTGAAAAGGAGAGAACAACAAAGGCTTCCAGAGTTCTCTTCTTCTTCTTCTTCTTCTTCTTCTTTCTTCCTTGTGCGTGTGAACCAAAGCAAAGGTAAGATTTCTGATTATTGAGTTTCTTGTTAAATTTAATATTGGTTTTGATTATTAGATGATAACTAAGCTTAAGGAAAGCTTAAGTTATCTTAACATCAAAGGATGATTGAGTTAGGAGAGATTTAAGATTTGAAGTTCTTAAATGAAATCTTGGAATAGAGTTCATAACTAGAATTGAAAGTTATATTTAACTTGTCATCAATCTAGTTAAGATATACGAAGTGTTAAAAGCGGAATTCAAACATGTTGATTTATTAATGTAATTCTTGAATTACATATGAAGGATATGATTTGAAGGTTTAAGATGAAATAAATGAGTATAAATTGGTTTAAGGATGTGTACTAGAGTTAAGAATGAAAAAGAGGATTAAACATAAAGGATTTAATCCAAAATGAATGAATTTTCGGGTTCAAAAAGAGGATTCTGGGCAAAGTGCATCGATACACATTCATAGTGCATCGATGCATCAAGGTTAAAACCCAGAAATTGTTTGAAGGTGTATCGATGCATTGGTAGTGCATCGATGCACTCTTTTAAAATAAAAACATCGAATGCAATTCATGCATCGATGCATAAGTAGTGCATCGATGCATCCCATTAATAATGAAACATCGAATGCAATTGGTGCATCGATGCATAAGGAGTGCATCGATGCATCCCAACAATAATAATACATCGAATACCTTTTATGCACCGATGCATCAGCAGTGCATCGATGCATACCTTCATTAAAAGATGAAATTTACTTTTCTCTTAGTCTAAAGAGTGAACTATTAGAATATATTAGTTATAATACTGATATAGATCCATGTGCGGTTATGTAGATACTAAAAGTAAGCTTATTCCAGAATGATCAAATGATTAGAATCGAATCAAATCAAAGCTAAGGTGAGTGCATACTATATGTATATTATAATGGAATAAGACTTGTGGTAAGTCTAATCCCTATGTTGATTTTTATAATACAGTAGTTGTGAACATGCATACATGATAATTATTGTGATACATGCATAAGACATATATATGTTCATGTGATATGATATGTGATATGACATGTGATATGAGAAAATGATATGAAGTGATATGAGATACATGATCACAAGAGAAATGATATGAGTACATGAACATATGAAATATAAAAATAATGCCCATAGTATATGATATGAGAACTATACGTGTAATTGGCATGCCAAGAGTCGAGGGTATAATAGTCCTTCGGGATGTAATCCTTCGGGATGTAGTGGTCCTACGGGACATAGATAATAGTCCTACGGGATGAATACTGAACTAAAGTTCGGTGCCCCATGAGGGAATTGATACGAGCTGTGGTGACAGCATTAGTGCACAACCTCAATGTACTCACATACCACTATTCTCAATAATATACATGGGCTATGCAATTGAAATACCGATTTACAGTGAAAGTGATACAAGAAGCTAAGTTTCGTATGTGCATTATATGTTATCGTGCGATAGATACATGCATATTGAAATGTCATGATCCAATGGTAAGTATGAACATTCATAAGTTTATTGTTGCATATTCATTTATTGCCTCACTAAGTCTATGACTTAGCGTGTAAGTGATTTACACGTAGGTACCAAGAATCAGGAAAAGTGGAAATAGAAGTAGCACAGACAGCAATACTACTAAGAGGTCAGATCAGAAGTAATTGACAAAGTATATACTTGGTTATGTATAGAATGTTGGCATGTAATAAGTGTTAATTACGAATACTCTGATCGATTTTGTATTTTATGGTCTTATGTAAATTAATGTATTTCGTTTTAATGAAAGTTTTAAAAATTCTCGGGATTTTCTATAAGAGTCAAAGTTTGAAAAGTCAATGTGACACCTCAGACTTGTATTCGGATTGGATATGAGTTAAGGGTGTTACATTTAATATTTACAGTTCTCTTGGCTTCCGTATGTTAATAAGGAGATCAACAGATATTGTCAAGGAGATTTTTTAGGGGTCACACTTATGGTGTGTTGTGACGACGTTATTGCATTATACGATTGTTGAGTGGTACGTTGTTGATAGATACGATAGTTTGTATGCATTAGTCGATTCCTACGTAGATGGTTGATATTGATATAATCCATAGAATTGATACGTATAGGAAACATACCGAAAGTTGGCCGATGAAATACGATATATACATCGACGTGTGGAATCAACATGAATAATCGCTCCCTTAGCATATTGACATTACACCATTAAACCTAGATTTCGACTATTCTCCCCATCTTTGAAATTACAAAGTAAATGAGAAATCATATCTCACGATACCGAAAGAGAGGGGAGAATGTGAACATCATCAGGCCACTTGCGCCAAGTCCAATAATAAAGCATCGTCATCTTCTTCTTCCGCTTCAGCATCTGTAGCTGAAGAGAACTATTATGCATCTCATGCTAGTTTCTATTTCTATCCTCCACTTCATAATTCAACCGAGACTCGACCGAATTGGGTTAGACGTTTATGGGATGCATCGCAATTCACTCAAGCATCTTTGACATAATATGTAGTAGCATGTGTGTGGGACCATATCTTATATGATCAACAAATTAGAAGCCAAGTCGAAGCAGTTATGACAATAATTGCTTCAAATGTCATAAATTCATCATCGTATTTCGACGTTGGATCATAAAGTGTATTAAGTACACCTCTTTCGGCAAGGCGACAACGATTAAAGCCTACGATACGAACTCGACGTACTAGACAAGGCCTACAATATTATCATTTGACCACTCCGCGACATTGTCAAAAACTTAGGAAATATAAATAAATTTTCTTTGTAAATAATTATTTTTCCAATTTTTAATTACTTTATATTTTTAAATTTTATCATGTCGAATTCGTCACTAGTGACCATTGGCTATAACCGTTACCTATATAGCCGTTGACCAACGATTACTTTTTTGAATTTGATGGAACTCGTCACCTCGACGTGATGAGTTTCACTTAATTTTTTTAATTTATACTTTTTATTTTATTTTTAAAATTTAAAAATATTTTTAAACGAGCTCGTCACGTGGAGTTGACAAGTTATTTTAATGATAAAAAATAACCCACACTGGGCCCACTTCATGGGGATAATTTAAAAATAATATCTTCAGAAATTCTCACCTCGAAGTGACGAGTTCGATGTTTACTGCAGAGATTATCATAATTTTCAAAATAAAGTTTATATTGGTCCAATATCCTAAATAATTAATCCGGGTATTATGCCAAAAAAAAAAAAAACCTAGGTAGGAGGAGAACAAGGCAAAGATGTGGCTTGGTTTGGTCCTCTTGAATATTTCAATTCTAGATTATTATGAACAACAGAACAAGAAAACAAAAGACGATAAGACATGCCTTTGGGATTACACACATCTTTGGACTTACAAAACCCTAGGAAAGGATTAAATTGAAATTATGGTGTTGCTTCCCATGCTACTTCGATTTTGATACCTCTAGGTGTTATTATTCGTATCCATCGTCCATTAAACAAACGAATAAAAATAATGTTGGTCTTATCCCCATAACGCACCCCTGTACTTCCCAACGCAAATTGCTTCTCTCTCTCTGTCATGGAAACTCGCAGAAAGTTTCTGCCTAGAACTCGGGGCCCCGGGGGGGGGGACTTGGTGTTCATTTTTAATAACGTGTATCGAACAACAAAGAACAAGCGACGATTTTTTGATTGGATGATTGGTATTTTAAAATAAATGTAATATTTTCAGTTAAGTGTAAATTTTTAAAAATTTTAAAAAAATTATAAAATTTTAAAGATCGGCGATCTCACTCACTTTTTCCTATCTTTCTATTACACGTATATTAAATACATAAATCCTAACTATATACCTAGGCTTGGCCAGCTCTTGTGAGTTCTTTCTACTTGCTAAAGAATATTGAAAAGATGGGGAAGCTACAAAGCTAGTCACGTGAGCATCATGATCTCAACTGGGGTCAACCTATTATATGTTTCATCCCCTGTAATTATTACATGCTTGGTTAGGTTATAGCCTTTCTCAAATGGACTGACTTGGTCACCCTTTCCCCCAATTTCCCTTTAATGTGTAAATACTACTTAATTCTTTTTAATTAGACCCGACTTAAAAAAATAAGCGTATTTAAGTATTTACTTTGGAAAAGATAATCAGTCAAAGATATCGGGCTTGGCTTGGTTTTTCCTTTTTTGGTATTAGTTTAGTCCATCCATTCCATCCAAGTTGTTGTTGGTTGATAATAGTAATTCGTAATAAACATGTCTCTGACTCTGTGCTTCGCTGGATTATTGTTGGTTATAGAACTCTGTTTTATTTTAATACCATTTGTTTTAATTAGAGTTTAAGATTTTAAGTTAAATATAATTTTAAGTTGTTTATATTTACTATCTCATATTTTTTTTTAGATTCTGAGTTCTAGATTAACTCCGAGTATTCTCATTTTTTTCTTAGAATCTTATTTTTCTCTCTCTAAGTAAATTTAGTATTAGATTTATAATTTATCAAAAGAAAATTTAAATAATTAAAATTAAAAATTTTTAATTAATACAATTATGTATTAAAAAATTACTGAATATACGATTTGAATAAAATTAAAGAACTCTGTCTGAATAGTAAAAGGTTGAGCAAAATTTTGCCAAATGGTTGATATGAGCCAAAATAAATATTAATAAATTTACTAGTTCCCCGAATGACAGAGACTAGTACAAAAGGAAGCAAAATCTTGGGAATATATTTTACGGAACTAAAGAACAAAATAACAACTGTAAAAAAATAGATTACAGCTCAATTCCACAAGGCAATGATTGTAACCAATAAACCAAATATATCCTCCAATTAGTTTATATATTTTACTACATGAAATTTTATTCAATTAATTGTGTATAAAATTATGAAAGATTGAATAAATTTCAATATTCAACATCTGTTTAATTTAATTGTGATAAAATCACCATTAAAAATATATGTATGTTAACAAATTTATATTTAAAAGGCACGCACAGAAATGTGGTACTTACTAGTTTCAGTTCCTTCCCCTCTGGTCTTGAGAATCGAACGTCAACCACCACCCATAACTTTCGTTCCCTCTCCCTCCATTTCTTGACAATAAAATATCAGTGTTTGCGGGGCCCATTTTTCCCTTGCTTTCAATTTGTTACGAAAATATTGCAAACCGAGTGGGCCAATATCAAAACATGATTATAAAAACAAATTTTTAAAAAAAACAAATTTTTTGGAAAGGAGGGAAGTGAGGGGGATGGGGCCAATGAAAGCGCTGTCCGTATAGGGGAAGCGAACCTCTATAAACCCCAGCATCACGACATGGTACCCATTTCCCATCCCTTCATGGATGGGATAAATCACATATTAATGGCGTTATTAAATAAAAAAAAACCCATTAATTATTTTTTAGCAGTATTTTTCTTTTCAGAATCATTATAAAAATAACCTTTAAATTATTCACGTAAAATTATCTCACATCCTATAAAATGCTTAGTAATGTCACGTGTCTTACAAGGTGCAAAGTACATCCGACGTGGATGTACTTTTCGCAAAGCGCTATTTAATTTATATCTATTTTATATAAAAATTATAAAAATTTGTTTAATGTATTAGCCTATTAGGAGAAAAAAATATATATCCATTTTATATAAAAATATTTTCATCACATATTAATTATTTTATTTAAAAGAAATATAAAATATAAAAAGACATCATAATGGAGTAATATTTTTATTACATAGAAAAGATATTTGGGTTTCTATTGTAGAGTATGATTAATTGGTCGAGAAGGAAATGTGGAAGAAAAAGCACAATGGTCGTGTCCTGAGGGCCCAGGTGGCATTATCTAAACCACTGTTGATCCGATTGGTCAACGTCATTGTACCCACAGTTCTGTGTTAGAAAAGGAATTGAATAAAGTAAAATAAAAAAAGAAAAGATTTGTGAGGAATCCAAGATAACATTGCTATCGCAGTCCCTTCCCCTCCTCTTGTTTTTTCTCTTTGTTTCTTTTAGCTATCCTTTTGCATCATCTTCTCCTCATGTATTGCAATCATCGAATTGTCTTCTCCAAAATCTATTTTTTCCTTTTTTACTCTTACACTCGCTTGCCTTGTCTCCTACTTCCCATCTATATTTAAGTACTATTTGATTTACGGAAGGTAAGATTATCGGTGGGAATGTAAGATTATCAGAGAATATTTTTATTTTGTGTTTGATTGATTTAGCAGGAATGTAAGATTACTGTGTTTGGTTAAAGGAATAAAAGATTATTGGAATGTATATTTGACTTAATTGTCCTTATTATATATTTGTTTTTTAACAAGTTGAAAAATATTTATATATTTTCTTAAAAAAAAGTAAATTCATAAAATTTATATATATATTTTTACAAAATTAAAAATATAAAAAGGTTTAATGAAAGGGTAAAATTTTATTTTAAGCCTTGAACTTCATATAAAATTTTAATTATAGATTTTTTGTAAATCTAAAATAGTTTAAGGATAAATTTGTAATTTAACTTTCGTAGAATTTTTATTATTCGATGACAGAATAAAGATATTTTTGAAAGAAATTTTTTTAAGGGCATTTTAGTCCAAAACGTCGGTAATCTAACAATACCTAAGGAAAGGGAGGTAATGATATTCCCAGTAATATACCCAAAAAAATCCACTATTGGAAATCTCACATTCCCGACCAATTAAACGGGGGAATGTGGATTCTATTCCCATGAGAATCTCACATTCTCCCAACCAAACACACCCTTATTCATCGCTTTCATTTCTCGTATCTCACCCATAAGCAAGTATTCAAAACTTCATACAATTTATATTTCTCGGTAGAATTTAAGATAGGAATTTCGTTTAATTAGTTTTAAAAAAATTATAACGTGATTTAATAGGATTTTATGTTTTAAGTAATATCATATTATAATTTTATAATTTAATTTGATTACAGTGAATTTTCATTTTTTTTGTTATGGTTTCCCCTTTAATTTATTGTCATTATTTCGTAACATACTTGATGGTTTTTGTTCCTTATATACATGTTGATTTGGGGGTTATTAATGGAGTTCAAACCAGAATTTTCTACGTGATTTTTCTGGGTCTTTGGGGACCATTTTAGCGTGGGATAAGATGTGAGAGTGGCAAAACTTGTGTTCCAAAAGAAGAAGAACGGGGAATAAGAGAATAATTGTATCAAATGCATGCCTCGACTTGTATTCCTAGTTTCAAGGATGCTTCGAAAGCATGCATGTATGTATGCCCCTCCACACCCATCGTTTTCTTTTCTTTTTTCCCCTTCTTAATTTTCTCCATAATATTCCCTAAATTTTTATAAATTTATCTATTAATATAAAATCTTGAATCCATCTATAAAAACTATCTAGTGAAAATACAACGTTTATTTTGTGGATCAATTTAGCATTTGTAGATAAATCAAATCAATCAATCTTCAAATTAGATTGTCTTAGTTGGCTTAATTTATGAAGTAGATGACTTTGGGAAGTTATAGATTTGGTGCAGATTCGGTTGGTGTTAGAATTGAAGCATGCCTTAAATTTTGCACGAAAGAGAACATTGTAGAAATTGAAGAGACGTATGAAGGGAGGACGGTGAAGATGAAGGAGAAATTGTTTTCTTTTGTTGATTGGTTGTGTCGACCGTCACGTGCCATTACATATTTAGTAAATCCTCACCACGCATTGGCCTTTTAATTTTAACTTTAAGACAGAAGAGAAGCCATAACAAAACAAAAAAAAAAGTAACCGCATTGCAAGCCAATTATATTTATTTCACATTCACAAACTACATTCTTCCATGACCTATTTGTGTTTAGCAATCATAAATGTTCAATTGAAATTTATTTTGAAAAATTAAATTAATTTATTTTTATTAATAATATTTTATTTAACTCATGATGATTTAACTCAAAGAAGACATAAGAGATGAACTAAAAGGAGTCGGGTCAAAGTTTTGCATTTGGTGAACTTGAAATTACGAATAAACTATTCTATATTTGGCTATAAATATTAAAACTTTACCGTCCTGAGTAAATTTTGTTGGTTTTCAAGGAGGTTTCTGTAAATCTAATAAACTCCAGAGTCCAGACACAGGCGATAAATTTATTAAGCTAACTAGTGCTAGACTTTAGAATTAAATATTTACTATGGAAAGAGTCATCTTTTGCTTAAACAACAAGAGTAGGTTTTCGGCAAAAGTGCCCAAATAATGCTACATGTAGTGTTTAATTCCTAATCTAACGTGTTCATCCGATTATTTTTTCAAATGGGGTATTTTTAATAGTAGATTTGGGATATCTCGGCGTCTTCAGGGTTGAACCAGATTTTTTTTTGTCTTGCTTGGGATATCTCGGCGTCTTCAGGGTTGAATCAGATTTTTTTTCGATCTTGCTTGGGATCTCCCGGCGTCTTTAAGGTGTTTGGATTGTTTATTGGATCACTACGCGTCTTCCATGAAAAAATTTGGTATTTTTACACAAATATCGCCTTAACATAAATTAATTACTTGTTAGGCACTGTTTAAGAATATTTTACGGATCTAGCAAAATTTTAAATACTTTCTATAAAATCAATCATATTTTGTTAGTATTTTATTTAATTATTGTATTTTTTTATTTTTTTACAGTTATAAAATAGAAAGTGATCTTTGAATAATTATATATGTATTTCTCGGCTTTTAAACTTTTCTCTCGGCTATAAATACGCTCTCAACACGTGGATATATGTACTGAAGCGACGACATTATTCTAGTTTAGAGGATTATTGTGAATGTTTACGAGTGGAGAACGTATTTATAGCCGAGAGAAAAGTTTAAAAATCGATAAATACATATATAATTATTGAAAGATCACTTTTCATTTTATAACTGTAAAAAATAAAATAATTAAATAAAATAATTAAATAATACAATAATTAAATAATTAAATAAAATACTAACAAAATATGATTGATTTTATAGAAAGTATTTAAAAATTTGCTAGATCCGTAAAATATTCTTAAACAGTGTTTAACAAGTAATTAATTTATGTAAAGGTGATATTTGTGTACAAATACCAAATTTTTTAATGGAAGACGCCTAGAGATCCAATAAACAATCCAAACACCTTAAAGACGCCGGAAGATCCCAAACAAGACCGAAAAAAATCTGATTCAACCCTGAAGACACATAGATATCACAAATCTATTATAGAAAACACCCCATTTAAGGAAATAATCGGATGAACACGTTAGATTGGAAATTAAACAATCCCTGTAGCATTATCTGAGCGCTTTTGCCGTAGGTTTTCTTATCGGTATTTTTAAAAAAGGCAGATCTTTTTTTTTTTTTTTGGTTTACCGTGTAGAAGATGTAGAGAATGACATTGGTATATAGGACTAGCTTTGTCCGCTCAGTTTTCACCTTGCCTCCATTACTTTATCTTTCTCTCTTGTGTCTTCGATTATTTTCTCTGTATTCCCTCTTTACATCAAATCTTTAAATGAAAGCTAGTCTGGTCTGGTCTGAGTCTGAGCCAAAGCTTAAACCATAGACCCATGAATCATAATACACTTGAAAACAAATCAACTTTCTACTTCACAAGTAATAACCCAATGCTCTATTGCTTGAATCTTGAGTTTGTCTTTTAGGTTATGGATTTTGGGGTGGTGGGTTTGGAGGGGTTCGTGGGTTCAGAGGTTACTGCTGCTATTACTGGTTTTACTTCTCTTGCTTCCGATCCTAAGACGAAGCAGAAATGGTATGGCTCTGGTTTCCTCAAGCAAGAGAGATCCGGCAACAATGAGGATGACTGCAGGAGTTCAAAACTGGCCAAGTTTGACGATTTCTCAGCCTCCAAGGCAATGTTGCTGAACCAGAGAGATACTTTACCGAGATCCAACACCTCCATCTTCTCTGACGGACGACAACAGCCGCAACAAATGCTGAGCTTTTCTGCTCCCAAATCAGAAGCTCTCTCTGTGGACAAGGGCTCTCAAAATGTCGCATTCCCTTACTTTCACCTCACATCACCCGCTTACAGTAGAAACACAGGTACATATGTCGAAAGATGTTCAGATTCTAACATCATTTCCTATTCAAAATTCCTATTCAAGATGTTCAGATTTTTTTTTCCAAAAAAAAATATCATTTGAGGAAATTATGGAAGGGGTAAAATGACCGTCTCATGTTCGGTTGACGAAAAGACTAGACATACTTTCTTACTGGTTTTCTGGTATGATTCCATGGGTTCTGGTGAAGGGTCTTTTCATGGTAATCTATCAGCGGTCTTTTTTTAGGTCTTGTCAAAAGGAAAAAAAAGCGAGGTTCTCTATTCATCTTCCTGTTTTGGATGAGAGGTATTTTTGGTAATAAATCAAAGTGAGCATGGGAACAAAAGGAGAACTGCCTCCCATTTTTCCATTTTTACACAAAGTGTAAAAACTACTGACATTTTTTTTTATTTTTATTTTCATTTTCATTGCACTGCTTTGAAAGCCTTGAAATTTTGGCTTTTCTGCTTTCATTTCATTTTATTCTTGTTTCAATCTTCCTGTTTTACTTTTATGTTTCAGGCTATAGCAGTGGGGGATTTAATGGTGCAAACATGCACGGGGTGTTAACAGGAGCTAGAGGACCATTTACTCCATCTCAATGGATGGAGCTGGAACACCAGGCTTTGATCTACAAATACATAACTTATAATGTGCCTATACCATCTAATCTTCTCATTCCTATAAGAAAATCCCTTGATTCTGCTAATTTCTCAATTTTCTCTGGTGGACTCCTCAGGCCCAATACATGTAAGTTGTCTCTTCTCTGAGAAAAACAAAAAACAAGGAAATCTTTTTCCTCCTTTTTCTATGATGTCCATACAATTTCCATGCTTGATGCAAAAGTTGCAGCAAATCTCTCTCTTTTTCACACAGAATGATTTGGGAGTGGGAAGGGTATAGGCTCCAGTTTGTGCTGCACTTTACTATCTGTTCTTATTGGTGTAGAAGTACTTTTATGGGGGGTTTCTATTATCTTAATCCCTCACGTCCAAGTAAAAACAGTCTAACATAAGATTAAAAAAAACAAGTTATAAAAATGTTAATATATTTTTATTAAAGTGTTACTTCAAATATTATTTTTTATATCAGAATTATTAATATTAGGTGTTACTGAAAATGTTAATGTCGTATATATTTATTTTAGGTACACTTCAAATCTAACTATAGCTCATTTCTACATTTGTTTTGGTCCCATTTACGTCAAGGCAACTTCTCCCTAACCTGTTTCTATGATTTGAAGATCAAAAATAAAATTAAAATCAATGGTAAACCAGAATGTTTAATTTTGTACTAAACGCTGTTTAGCTAACTGATTAGGGTGTTTTCAGCATCTTAAGATTTTGTTAGTATTTGGAATCTGCTGGTGTTATTTTTTTTATATATTGTTGCTTTTGTTAATCTGTTTAATGATATTTTTAATGATGTCGCGACAGTGGGATGGGGAGCTTTTCATCTTGGGTTCTCAAATAACACCGATCCAGAGCCCAGGACGGTGTCGTAGAACGGATGGAAAGAAATGGCGGTGTTCAAGAGACGCGGTTGCCGATCAGAAGTATTGCGAGCGGCATATGAACAGGGGTCGCCATCGTTCAAGAAAGCCTGTGGAAGGCCAGTCTGGCCATTCCGCCGCTGCCACCACCACCAAACTGATGCCTACGGTTTCATCCTCCCCATCATCAGCGGTAGGGCCAACCAGTGGCAGCGGCGAGTCCAACAGCCTAGCCATTGCACAACAGCAGTTTTAAGAATTTACAACCTGGTAGTGCATCCAACCTTTCTGCAGCGACTTCACTGAACAGGTGACAGAATTATCCTCTCAGCTCCTTGTTTGTAAGCTGTAGTTGAGAACATTTACCTTGAGTGCCGTTGTTATTCTTATGTTGCTTTCCAAAGAACAATAATTGTAGATTGTAGAATTATCTTCTGCCATTTCTGATAGTGACTGGCCTTACTGGTTACAGTTAGGGAATGTTCGTCTAATAGATTGTTTAATACCCTGTTACTGTAGAAAGTTGTCATTGATAAATTCAAATTCCATCGACGGTTGGTTCTCTTCCAGGTTGCTTCTGAGTAAAGACACTGGGTGTGAAAGAATAAATGATAGTGCACCAGGGCTCAGCATGGCATCCCTGGCCGGTGACCTAAAATCTAAAGAAAACCCTTTCTTGATCCCGAAGCAGCAGCTCTCATATGAACAAAACTCTAGAACCGAGTTCGGACTTGTTTCCTCCGAGTCACTGCTTAACCCTTCTCATAAGAGTTCTTCCTTGATCAAGTGCAGAAATTTTGATTCCTCTCAAGATCTTACCGGTCAAGAAACTGAAACCCAGCATTCCCTTCGCCAGTTCATGGACGAGTGGCCTAAAACCCAGTCTGATCGTTCAGCCATTTCCTGGCCCGAGGTTGATGTTCAATCAGACAGGACCCAACTTTTCATATCAGTATCCATGGCTGCCGCTGATTTCATGTCCTTTACTTCCTCTACCAATAATGAGAAAGTAACACTATCACCTCTCAGATTATCACGTGAATTCGATCCTATACACATGGGATTGGGAGTGGGCAGTGTTATGAATGAATCAAACCAAAGGCAAGCAAATCGGATTCCCATCTCTTGGGAGTCTTCCATGGGTGGTCCTCTAGGTGAGGTATTGCATAGTACCAACAGCAGCGCGGGTGAGTGTAACAACTCGGCACTTAACCTCATGACAGAGGGCTGGGATAATATCCGTCACTTAGGACCATCTCCCACCGGGGTCTTACAAAAGACTACATTCGGTTCTCTTTCTAATAGCAGCGCTGGAAGCAGCCCAAGAGCCGAGAACAACGAGACCAATTGAAGTGCTAGCCTTTGCAATAATCTTCGTGGTTCAACCCCTGTTCAGTCTTCCTCTCTGCCTGCTCTATAATCCACTCTACCTACACTAAAGTCACTAGGTTGTGAGAGAAAATGGATAAATGGGGAAGCATGAATTTATAATTGTCTTATATTATCATGTTAATACTTTTAATTTTTGTAATTTGTACTTCTTTGCCAAGTTTTGTTCCTATAATTTAGAGATTAAACTTTGTTACAAGTAACTAGGAAAGGCTGTTTGTCTAATATTATGAAAGCACGTTAGGGAACAATTTTTTTTTTCAATTTTACTTGCAATGTATGGCAATGACTCGTGTTGGGTCAACATAGTAGTCGATGGTTCTGTTTTTAAACTTGTAAGGATGATCTAGAAAATATGATGTGTGTTTTTCACTGCTTAGAACTACAAGCCTCACTGTTACCTATAACTGCAAGTGTCTCCTTGGCAAATATCTCATATAGAATCACTTAAAAGAAATAAAAAGGTTAAGCTAACATAGACTGCAATTACCAGAACAAAAAACAATCTTTTCAGATAATCATGTTAAGCATTTGATGTTCTTACAAGGATTTACCGATTTCTTTCTTCATAAAAGCTCATAGTAGTTGCCAAATCATTTGACCTATTATACTTTTCCACTTTCCATGATCTATTCAAAGATACAAAACGGGCAACTACCGACAGAAAGAACGAAGCTTTCGCACAGCCATTTACTCAAATAACTAATCAATTGTGTACTCCTTTATTGTCTCATCATTGAAGACCTCCTTTGTCTCAGACCATGACAGGAACTATTCATGGAAAACTAGAATACATATACAGACATGAGGTATATTTTAGAAAAATTAGTTTTATATTAAGCCTAATTCTTTTAGTCTTATGTGGTTAATCAATTGGACAGTTTTATATTAAACTTTGGGTGAACTTCAGACAGATTTCTAGTTAACTTCATTATTTTCTCTACCTGTTAGGTATATTTTTTTTATTAAACTAAAATGATTACCAATTAGTATCTATTCTAAATACTCTCAATTATTTAACAATAAAGGCTCAACCTGCTGCAACTGAATAAAGTAACAAATCTAAACAAGACAGGAATAGCAACAGCTGAATAGTACTTAAACCTACACAACGTAATTAAAATTTGAAACCCGTAAGCTTACATCTCAACTATATAGGAAGGACTTCACAATTTCACTTGTAATCTCATCTACAATGGCGTTTCCAATTACTATCCCGATATTCCATTTCCAGGATTCAAAATCATTCACCCATTCCTCGATTGAATTAAGTATATCTAATTCCAACAATCGCTTAATGTTTTGATTCATCTCCGCATCGTTTTCCCGTCCCTTCATAGTATCACACCTGACCTTTCGAATCTCCTCAGCAGACCCTTTAGTCCCTTTGCCTTTCTCTTCCTCGTCATGGTTAATTTCTTCCAACTCCCTAATACAGTCAAAGAGAAGCTGTTTTTTTCGTTGCAGAACCCTTTTCGATTTGACGATCGGGAAGAGTTAGACCAATCAGGCACTTGTAGTTCGTTTAACCCTCCACTGCTTGATTTCACTGGTCTGGTTTGAAGAAGTAAATTCAATAGCCAAGTTGAGAAGATTGAGTCCAGCTTTAGCAGCTTAGTCCAGAAGAGTCTTTTGCAGGAAACTTGTCTTGCTGTTTTTAACTTCAGGAGAATGAATTCGTAACGAATTGTAATCGGAAGGGAAGTAACTATGAAAGCTTAGCAACTTTAAAGATACTAACGATTATAAGGTGGGGAGCTCGTAGAAGTAGACACTTGTTCTAATACTGATCGAGGGCTTTATTGTTTATTTTCTTCCATGCAACTCCATTCAAACTTTGTACCTGCGTCAGCCTGTTAGCTTGATGAGTAACAATCTAAAGAACTTCAAATATTTTCCTGGAATATATAAGCAATAAATTAAGGTTTTGTGTACCTTCTTTTCCTTAATCGTGGAGTTTCCAGTCAGATATGGAAGTGTCGGCAAACACCGGCGGTTCATCTGTGTCACTATCTGGGCATGAATCATACACTGTTGCGCTGCTAGCGGAGGAAAATCTTTCTGCCTCCGCTGTTCCATGGTTATATATGTCCATCTCAGTGACACTAAGCTTTCCATCTTTATCGGAATTCTTGGTTCTCAAGCCTTTCATTTTAAAGAACTTGTTACGTAGTATAACTTTAAGTACCTTGGGAAATTGTGGAGAACCCTTCTTGTCCTCGTTTTGACTACCGGACTTGTTTAAAAACCTGCCTGAATTGCCATGGCAGCAGCTGAAGTTGATGAAGTGAGCTCCTGAAATTAACTTCTTTTTCACACATCCTCTCTCTGAAAGGTAAACCTTTAAGGTGAAAGGTTCTTGCTGTTCTTGGAGGAGTTCTCCAAGTTGCCTCCCTGTCCCTGGCTTGGATGCTCTGCTGCTAGTGGCCATTTGAGCAAGTGTTAGGCTGAGGGGTTGCAGAGTTGAAAATAAAGCTCAATGGTTCAAGTCTGTTGATCAGGAAGAAGGAAACAAAAGAATAAAATATACAGACATAAATCTGTCAGCTTGGGACTGAAACAGAGCAGAAACAAAGGAAGATTGTATGTAGCTTGAACTGCCAGATAGCTTCCAAGAATTCCCTAGTTTTTTGGGTGGACACGGTTGTTAGGTGATGTAATAATATTTTAATCAAAGCATCTTCAACCACACTGTTTTGTACATGTCATGGCCGGTCTTTAATGGAAGACTTTGACAACCTTATTCGATCCTCCTGACTCCATCTCGCGCCCCTTCCCTTCTAATTTCTAATAGCCAAATTTCTTTATTGTTTTGGTACTTGTATGGTTGCACAAGCGGTTGTCTCCTTGCGAATGATTGTCCATAACTAGTCATGATTGCTGATAGTATCAAAGGCGAATTGAATGCTATAAGAATTCCTACCGTCTCAGAAACATAATTTTAAAAGAAAAAACAACCTTAACTCTGGAATCCAATAAAAAAGTAGAGGAAATCCAATGATTGCATGATTGATGGTATTAGAATAACATGTGGGTTATTCACTATACCATGATGTGGGGGGCTACTTCGCATCACAACCTCTAATAACACAACCGGCCCTACTGCCTTTTATATTTTCAACTAATCACTCTACCGGCTCTTCTTCCAATTCATCTTTTTTCCTCTGCCTTTTCTTGCCCTCGTTTCTTGCTTTTTCTTTGTTTCCATGCATATTCATATGTGTTTACATATAAACTTACATCACAGGAAGACGGAATATCCGCTGCATCTATCGTTTATTCTTTGTTTTATCATGTTATGTTTGTACATATGGTAATAAAGTATTTTATTTTAATACTTTATTTTTATTAAAATATTGATGTTTTTTTCTACGAAATAAAAAATCAGGTTCAGGAGTTAATTATGCATGAGATAGATTAGTACTCCACAACACCCAATTGGTACCTAGCGGTGGCCGAATATAACCAGGGCTAGTGGGGGCTATGTTCTCAAAATTTTAAAATTTATAGTTTAGACTCTTTAAATTTTAAAAAAAAAATAATTTGGTACCCCAAAAATTTTAAAAATTCAAGTTAAACTTTGAAGTTTTTGAATGTTCTCAATTAAATCCCCTCCCATAATTAAAAAAAATATTCAATCTCTCAAAATTTCAAAAATTTTAGTCAAACCCTAATGTTTTTGAAAAAAAAATATAAACTAAACCCTTCAATTTTTTTTGAAAATTTTAATTTCTAATTTTTTTTAAAGTTTTAAGTTGCCCCCCAATCTCTATCACTAAGTTCCACCACTGGTACCTAGTCGATTATCTATGTTTTAAAATTAGAAATTTTGAATTAGAAATTTTATTTAATGTAAAACTCATTAAGTATGAAAATTTAAAAAGGGTATTAATTTATTGGGACCAATAACTAATACCCTCAAGCACAAGCGGAAGCTTCACTATTAATCTCAATAAATAAACATTGTCTTATAATTTTAAAATCATGAAGCAATATTTTGAAAAGGATGTTGATTTATTTTAGGAATCAATAGTAGTCACCCATAGGCATAATGCAAAAGATACAATATTAACCGATAATAAATGAACATTGCCTTGTATTGAAATCGAATTATGCAGTTAAACAACCAATTATTGAACCTAATTATACTAAGTAAGTTAATTAAGGATTCCCTCTAACTAAAGTATCAAATTATGAACTTTAAAGGACCTAAAGGGTTAAACCTAAATTATAGGCTCTAATATTAACCTAATAAAATTTCTATAATTTATTGAATCAAATAAATAAAATGGAGCATTGGACATAAAAGCGAGGACCAAATTAATTTTTTTCTTAAATTAAAGTACTAAGGTGAAATTAAACCTAAGGTGAAGGCTCTAATATTAATCCTAACCACTGTTAACAAATTATTAAATTGAATAATTAATATGGAATCTCAGACATAAAAGTAATGACCAAATTAAAAATTCACTTGAATTAAAGGACAAAAGGTGAAATTAATCTAATCTAATATTAATCATAACTAATTTTAACAAATTATTGAATCGAATAATTAATTTTGAACCTTGAGCATAAAAGTGATGATCAAATAAAAAATATACCTAAAATAAAAAAAAAAGTTTAGGGACAAAATTAAAAGGAACCTAGATTTAAGGAATAAATATAAAATCTAAGTAATCAAAATAGGACTAAATTGAAACTAATTAAAAAAGGACTAAATTGGAACATAAAAGGACTAAGTTGAAGTAATTCAAAATGTACAATTGAAATTTAAAAAAATTAAGGGGACTAAAATGGAAGAAAACATCATGTAAGGCATAAATTAAAAACAAGCAAAAAATTAAATACTGAAAATTAATTACTAAAATTAAAATGAGGGAAATTCGAAGGTAGAAATTTAAATTACTATAAATTAAATGGGTAGAAATGTAAAATAGAAGAAACTAAAAGTTAGCGGGTTCATTTTAATACTTTACCCGAACCGTAAATAACACGATTTATATCTCAGGACGGGTCACCGCAAGGTCGTGGAATTAATTCAGTACATTAATTTTAAATATTAGTGGTTAGTGTTACAATTAAATTTACTTAGACCGTAAAGAATGTAGATCATACCTTGTGACGAGTCACCGCAAGGTCGATTTAAGTGATTTGTAATATTAATAAAAACAATGGCTAAACTAAATATCAATAAAACCAATGCATCATATTCAAAGTAAATAAAAAAAGAAAGAAGTTACCAATATGTAAATACGCAACAATAATACACGAATTAAAGCATGAATTGCCCATAAATTGGACATATATAACCTATGCTTTTTTTACCATTTTAGGTAATCCATTCCAAACTTTAACCTTAATTAGAAACCTCTCAAATTCTTTCCTTTCTTCTCACATAGCTTCTGATGAAAAACTACTTGTTTGTCATCCCGCGATCATTATACATTAGTGTTGCTTCCTGTCCTTAGTCACCGTCTGTGGCGGTCAAATTAACCAAACAAAACCATAAACCAACTTAAAATCTTCAATCCATGATCATAAACTTGGATTTGAGGTTAAAACCTCCAAATAAAGCCTCCAAGCTCCTCTAAACCTCCCTCAACCCTTCGACTTCATGAGCTCTGGTGATCTTAAGACCATTGATCGTTCCTTTTTTAACTCTAAACCTTGAGATCTAAGGTAAATGACAACTAATCCCTCTAACATCAATCCTAAAAATGAGACCTCTAAAGGCCCTAAATCTCTTGCCCCTAACTTCCAACGATCATCTGTAACACCTAAAATTGAATCTACCTAAAGTCCGGAGGATTTAAATGTCACATGAAACCGCCAAAATGGCTAATCGTTTTTTTGAAATCAATACACATAGTCATCATTTAAAAACCAATAGTGTATGTCTACCTCTTAGTGTAAGTCTCACGTTTCCTTTAGTCTCTACTAAGAGTGTAACACCGTAAATTCTGGGCTAAGAGTTTTGGGCTAACCCGATAGAACTTTGGATTAAACCTATTAGCTTGTAGTAAACCTTGACCCAAGTTTGAGTGGATTTGGGTTTGGTTTGATCCCAACATGAGTTAAAAAGGGGGATGTTTTTAATTTGTGACTAAAATTAAGAGGACTAAGAGAACTATTATACCAAAAATTCTTGCAAAGGCTGAAAACCCATTAATTTGGGTTATCTCACGCATGTCTCTCTTTCTTTTTTTAACTATTCTTTGTCTTTTTTTCTTCTTCCTTTATCCTTCATTCTCCCACCCATTCAAAGAAAAAAAAAAGGTGCCAACTTTGCTAGATAATCATTCCATTTTCGAGATTTCAAGGTAAAGAAGAAAACCTCCATCTCCTTAGCTTTCATTCAAGCTCTTAATGACAAGTTTTGGACATGGTTAGCAAATATGTGTTTAGTGGGGGTTTTAGAGTCTGAGTTTAATCAACTCATTTTTGGAAGGATTTGAGCTCACGTGGTGTTCTAAACTTTTCCTTAAGCTTCCCAACAACATTAGTAACCATAGTATTGATTTCTTTCTTAGTGAGAGAAGTTAGAGAAAACTCCAAGTGCAAAGGAAAGGAAAAGCTCACCATTGATTGAGTTGAAGGAGCTCCCAGTAGCTTAGTACTCAAGGTAACTCACTTTGTAACGTCCTAAAGTCGGGTCTGGTAGTTAGGGTCGGTTTCGGGTCGATTTCCAGATTTCCAATAAAAAGGAAGAAAAATTTCTAAAATTCATATTTTGGTTTTAAAAATATTTTGGAAAGGTTTTAAGTGATTTTAGATGATTAATTTTAATTATGGAAGTTTAATTAAATAATTTGGTGAATAAATTGAAAGAATTGGAAATTATAATTTCGGTGATCATTTTGTAAATTTTTGCAATGTCCAAAGTCTATAAAGAAATTGTACTACGACTTATGTTTAGACCTTTTCCTCCTAAAGTAAAATGTTTTAATTTTCCATTTTTACTATTTTTCTATCTAGATTCATTTTAATCTAAATTATATTTGCCTATTTTCATTCACACACTTTTTATTTCCTTCTTATTTTACATTTTAGTAACTTCTCTTAACTTTCTCCATTTTATCTCGTTTTCTCCCAAACAAGCTGATCAATTATTTCTCTTTTTCTTCTTTATTTTTAAATTCACTCATCTGAATCTTGATTTTAATTCTCAAGTTTCTCTTATATTATCTTCTTGTTTTTAAATCTTGATCATAATGGAGTTCCATTGATGATCTCAATTTCAATCTATTTCCACCAAGGTAGGGATCTTTTCCTTGGTTTTCTTTCAAGCTTCGAGGATAATTGACTAAGTGTTAATGATTCTATTGAATTGTTGATTTAATTAAAAGGATTTCTAAGTTTTCAATTAATTTTTGGAGCTAATTAATGTGCTGATTTATTGAATTGGTTTTGAGGTTTTCTTAATGAAATTTAGTTGTTTTTGGAGTGATTATAATAATATTAAATCAGGTTTTTGATTGCAAATGATTTGGATAACGATTTCTTGAAAACAATGTCAATTTTTGGTATTTTTGGGAATCCAAGAATTTAGGTTTGTATATGTTAATTTGTGTGTTTCTAGCTGAGTTAGATGTTGATTATAGTTTTTTTATTATCTTTTAGTGTGGATATTCGTGAGTTTCGATTTGGAGCTTCCGGAGTGACGTTTCGGTAAGGTTTTTGATGTTTTCGACATTTGCGCTATGATTTAGAAACAAAGGATTCTGCTTTGTTTTAGATTAGATTGTGATGTGTTAATTTTCTTTGCAAGGTTCTTATTGTGTTGTTAGTTGAGGAAACTTAATGCTTTGAGTTTGATGAACATTGAGGTGGTGTTTGGAAGCGTTTTCGATTTTCGGACAGCAAGGTGAATGACTCTTATTCTTAGGAAATGAACATGATTCAAGGTTGAGGCTTGTATAGTGTTGCATTTGTAATTCAAATATATCGTGTTATTTGGTTTATTATGATGATGGAATATGGATTATGTTGATTTACATATGATGCCACTTGTGTCGGAAATAAGAATGCGAATTATGAATATGATGTGTTGCAAATGACGCATACTATTTTAGAAACGGTTTGTGAAATTCTATATATATTCTGAATGTGAATTGGATGAGCTGAACTTTCTCACTATCCAAATAAATGGGTTGATCATGATAACCATCCGTAAGTGTATTTCAAAATGTATTTGAATCAATATGTGAAAACTATGTATTATTGACAACCGCTCTTGGTGAATTGGATTAATTGCCTAAGAAAGAGTACTCCATGTATTTTGTATTAGTGTGTGATTTGGGATTATACGGGGTTCGGATGGTACATTGAGCTTTGCTCCCAAAAGATATGGGGTAAGGTTGAGCGTTGAGTTTGCTCCGCAATTCATGGTTTTGGACCTATGTGAGTCTGTAAGCAAACGAGATTTGTATGAAGTCTGTTTATCCAATGAGTGAGTTGTGTTTCGAACAAAAGCCATTGATCTTAAAATGGAAAAATGTGTGTGATTGTGTGGCTTGCCAAGGAAGGCAATTGTGCATGCATACTTGTGATTGCTTTTGAACTATATGGTCTTTGATATTTGTTTAATCTATAAATTAAGTGATTTGGAAAATGGTAGCTGATCATTCAAGCATGAGATGTTGAATTATATGTGTAGAGTAGGGAACAAGTTACGTATGAACATATATGATTGATCTTTATCTTGGTTATGTGCATTGCTTTCAATGTTAATCATTCAATGGGCTTTATAAACTCACACTCGTTGTTAACACTTTTCAGAGGATTAAAGTTGAGTTTGGAGGCGAGGAGCTTGGCATCAGTGTGATCAAGCAAGGCTAAGGCATAAAGCAATACGTTTGTAGTTTCTATAAACTTTGTGTGGTAATTTGGGGACATTTGGGACTTAGACTTATTATTCACTTTGTTGGACTTATAATACTGAATTTTGGTTTGTAATAAGTGGATTTACGTTGGGATTTGATGTTGGTTTGATTCGTTGAATTTAGATTTATAAGTATAAACTTGTTGCTTGAAGTATGAGATGACTCAAATATTGTTTTAGACCCTAAAAAAATGTTTGGAGTGTTTAACTAAGTGTAACTTTGTAAACTAAACGTGTTAGACTCATAGGTTGCATGAAATGACCTTAAATGCAAAAAATGAGCAGGTGACTTGTGCTTGAAATGAACTTTTATGCAATTGTTGACTTTTGGGGCCAAATCCTTGATTAATGTGTTGACTTCTATTATAAAGCATGCTATGCCTTTTTCTTGACATGTATAAAGTGGTTGAATAATGTCAAGCATGTTCCTAGTCCATGAATACTTTTATGTGGGTGATTAGTTGACCAAATATGCATGTTCTTGATAAATCTGTAGTTTTTCAGAAAAAAAGGATTGATCCCTCAAGAGAAATAATCATATCCCTTTTCAAAAGGATTAATCCCCTGTGAAAAAAGATCGATCCCTTTCAAGAAATGATTGACCCCTTCGATGTTTTGCTCAATGAAAAAAGGTGAAATTGTATTCATTAAAGGTCTGATGTGTTCTTAAATTCTAATTTGACCCCTGAATGATTATGTGAGTTCAATTTAACCCAAAAATTGATTTGTTTAATTACTTAAACTCTTAAATTGGAAATTTCATGAGATTTGAGTGATCACTTCTTAAAAACACTTAATTACATAATGGAACCCTCAATAGCATGTTACTATTTGGTATATAAGTTTTGTATATTTACGTTTAGGTCCCTAATCTTGTGTGATTGATCGAGTGATTGTTTGATGTCTGAATGGTATGAAATTTTGCGTACTGATTTCTTATGACAATATTTAACATGTGGTAACCTTAATTAGGTGATTTGACTTATTGATTTATTAGACAATATGAAATGACTAAAAT
Source organism: Hibiscus syriacus (assembly GCF_006381635.1). Classification (NCBI taxonomy): domain Eukaryota; kingdom Viridiplantae; phylum Streptophyta; class Magnoliopsida; order Malvales; family Malvaceae; genus Hibiscus; species Hibiscus syriacus. Next base: position 59,878 of record NW_024062049.1, read on the forward strand.
ACCCCTAAATGTTTAAATGTAATGTTTGCATGTTTAATTGAGATTCAATTCCATATTAGATACATTGAACATTGCATGTGATGAATAGTAAGAGATTTTAATTTGTTTGCTTCCTCGAAATATGTGTAATGTGGATCCTGATCCGTCCAACACGATTGGAACCTAATGTATGCTTGGGTATCCGACTCAGACTTCTGAATAGGGTATGGGGCGTTACACACTTCTAACTCAACTCTACTACAATGTAGATCACTAGATGAGTTTGTTAGCTTGCATGAGTCATGAAGCCTATTTATGGTAGATTTCAGTGTTTGATGTTTTTTAGCATGTTTATGGACTTAACCTTAATATCAGACATAACGCTCTAATAACATTTTGGGACCACAGTAGGAAGTTTGAGTGTGCTAGAGAGGCTTTTCTGTGCCCAAAATAGAGTATTTCTAGGCGTGAGTATTGGTACTGAAGGAACAATACTGATATTGTTCTTCAGATGCTTAAAACAAAAAGGGGTTTATGGGTTAGAAGTATTTATACACATAGGTAAGGGATCGATACTCACAAGATGATATCGATACCAAGTTCACTCAACAGATTCCAATAGCCGTTTTTGGTATCGATACTTATGAGAGTATCGAGTATCGATACCAAGGGTAGATTATTGATACTCCCCAACAGGGGCATCGATATTTATGTATTTTTCAAAACATCGAAGCCAAATATGGTATCGATACTCATGAAAGTATTGATACCTCAGATCATGAGTATCAATACTCAAACTAGAGTATCAATATTGACCCTTTTCTATCATCTTTTAATAAGTTAATAGTATCGATACCTAAAGGTTAGTAACGATACCCAGAGAGCCGTACCGATACTTAGGGGCTTAGTATTGGTACCCACAAACAATTTCGGGTAAGAAACCTAAGGATTTTAAGGGATAGTTTTGAGGAACCCAATTACATCATAATAACAAGAAATAAAACTACAAGTGAGAATAGTGATAGACTCAGAACAATTAGAAACAATAATAACTAGGATGACATAAAACTAGCATTGTTTGATACTCGAGAAATAGTCAAGACATCGAATCACTTTAGCATACAGTGATCGTACAATTTAGATATATCCCATTCAGTGCCAAGGCACTTTAGTTGCCAGTTGGGCGTTGATGCCCCAAGACTCAATGAAGTAAGTTGGCCGGCTATCCATTTCTTATGTAGTTTCGGATCTCATCCCAAATACATAAGGGTACATAGAAAGGCTAGAGGGCTGTGTGAGCTCCGAGATGCAAAACCCTTAGCCACACCATGATGCCTACCTCAACATATCATATCAGTATATTGTATCTTTATACATATGCCTCTAGCATGCACTGTAACACCCCCAACCCATATCCGACCCGAATACGAATCCGAGGTGTTACATTGACTTTTCAAAACTTTTACATTTATAAAAAAACCATAGTAAATTTAAAACTTTCATTAACACAAACTATATTTACATTACCAAGTTTAAAACATTACAACTCGATCAGAGGGTACATACTATATTACTCTACTTACATGCCAACACATATAAGATATAAACCAACATACTTGTAAGGTGCTTCTGATCTGATCTTCAAATGAGGATACTTCTCCTAAGACCGGTCTTCTTGCTTTTCTGTACCTACGTGTAAATCACTTACATGCTAAGTCATAGACTTAGTGAGGCATAAATCTATAATAATACATTTCCTATGTATATGAATATGTGACATGTTATTCATATAAAATCATCACTATCATTCACAATTCCATATCATTCATATGATTCGCTATGAACAATATTAATATGATAACCTATAATGTAATACATACATTTTCCATATTATTTATATGCCCATGTATATACTGAGAACTTAAGGTATTCAAGTACATAGAGGTTGTGCACATCTGCTGTAACCACAACTCGTATAATTTCCACTGAGTGTCATATGAAATTTATCCCGAAGGACCTGTGAGTATGTCTCGAAGGACCTATGAGTTGTCCCGAAGAACCTATGAAACCCTCGACTCTTGGCATGCCAACTATACCTATAGCTCTCACATTACATAACATGGCATTAATATTATGTTTCATATAACCATATACTTGTATCATTTCCCTTGTAATCACATATATCATTTCTTTTATCGCATTTACCATGTGCATATAACTATTAATCTCATATCATATAACATAAGTACTTGAGTACATTAACATGAATCATGTATTGAATCATATGTCAGCATATATGACTTATGCATGTTTAATAAAGACTATAATGTATGCATGTTCATAACTATCATACTATGAAATTAATCTAGGAAATAGACTTATCACAAGTCTTAATTCCTTTGAACTACATCTATGTATGCACTCACCTTAGCCTTATTGCTTTGAATTGATCCTAATCCTTTGATTGTTCTGGAACGAGATTACGTTTAGTATCTACATAATCATACATGGATCCATATCAGAATTCTAATTGATATCCTCTAATCTATCACTTCTTAGAGCAAAAGAAAGACTACTTCCATCTTTTAATTAAGGTAGGTATCAGTACCCTCTACTAGGTTCGATACCCTAATTGTATTCTGTTAGTTTTACATTCAGGAGGGTATATGTACCTAACTGGGGGGGGGCATTGATACCCTCATTACATTTTGTGATTCTTTTTGTTTGAGAGGGTATCGGTACATGTTGAATGGGTACAGACACCCCTAGCCCAGAAATGTCATTTTGAGTATGAAAATCAATCTCTTCTCAACTCTACTCTTCATATTTCACCTCCTTTAATATCTCTAACTTGCATACATATACTTACACTCATTCCTACTCAATAATAACTTCCTTAAACTCAAAATCCTATCATTTATATGACATTCAAGAATCACACTCAATTTCCAACAAGTTCTAATTCCCATCCTAACACTTCCTATTCCTTAATTCCACTAATTACAAGCCAAATTTAGTCTTGAAATCTAATTAATACGTTTCTATCAAGATTTCACTTATTCACCTCCTTACTTTAATCATTTCTAACTCCATCATCTTGTTGTTTTAGAACAAATTAAACTTTCCTTAATCTTAATTATCATCTAATGATCAAAACCAAACTTAAATTTCAGCTAATAATCAGCTCATAAGAAAACTCACCTTTGCTTTGAGCCTTCACGTATGGAGAAAAGAAGAGAAGAAGAGAACTTTGGAAGCTTATTTCCTTCGTCACCCCATTCCACATGGAAACATATATAACCATAACAATTAAATTATTTCCCTTTGCCAATTACCATTTTGTCATTCACTTTCTTCTTCTTTACACTTCAATCCTACACAACATTTCCCATATAACTCATTAAACTATTCAATTGTTCTACTTTAATCACCAAATTCTAAAACTTTACAATTTAATCACGAACCCGGTATTAAGGTTGTTACACACACATTTAGTGCATACATGTAGTATAATACAATTATTAATGAGGCATTAACCTTGTAAGCTCAGCGTTTGAAATGTGTTTTTGTGCGTAGGTTCTTAGGAGGCCATCCATATAGCATTATTGTCACCAAATATTCTATCTCAATAGAGACTTCATAATACATCTTGATTTGTATTAGATGGCATGTACTATTGTTGACCCTTTTATATTCAGTCTTAATTCTATTTTGATCTAAACTCAATGTATTATTTTGGATGATCTGGGAGCTCCCCCATATATTATAAACTTGATTATTATTATTTATTTAATTCACCTTGGATGGATTTTATATAATGTTTTACATTTAATTTTAAAAGAAAATTTTTAGGTTATCTACCTCATTGGTCCCGTGTGGACTCGTAATCCATCGATCTTCGGGTCGAACTAGATTAGGGTGTTACATTGAGTGGTATAAGAGTGTTAAGTTTAGTCGTTCCTAAGACCCATGAGTTAGAGTTATCGTATATATATGTACATGCCTCTAGAGAGTCAAGAGTACTATAAAGACTGGAATGATGATAATAACCTCTATTTTTTTTCCTAATTTTAGAGAAAACCTACGGAGACGATTCAACTTACAGTAATGACGGTAGGGATGAAAGTTATGCATCCCTAACAGCCGACACCAGTGACGAGTTTGTGTCGGATATGGACCTATATGAGGTACCCGTAGACATAGGGGTTGTAGAGGTGACATTCTTCAGGGATCTTACCTTAACCCTTAGATAGATAATTAGGGCCATACCTAGCACCTCAGCTGTACCACCTCCTCTACTAGCTCCACTAGTCCAGCCTACAGTAGTGCCCCAAAAGTCCTCTATAGAGAGGTTTCGCAGATACAAGATTACTGACTTCCATGGTTCAGGGGATAACTATCCCATAGCAACAGACCAGTGGCTTAAGTAGACTTTCTTCACCCTTCAACAGTTGCACCTTACCCCAGAGAGTAAGCTCGAGTACGTCACCGCCATTCTCAAAGGTGACACCATCGACTGGTGGGAGACGATAGAGCTGATTTTAGAGCCAGAGAGGCTGTCATGAGAGATATTCTTATCTGAGTTCAAACATAAATACATCAGAGAGACTCATACTTATGATATGAGAGAGTAATTTTTGTATTTAGCTCGGGGGATCGCTTTATAATGGAGTATAAACGAGAGTTTCTAAGACTGAGTAGGTATGCACAAGAGTTAATCTCGACAAAAGAGCACTATTACTGTTGATTTAGAGAGGGCCTATACATTGACATTCTATCGCACCTTGCGACTGAACCTTCTAGGGTCTTCGCTGAGTTATATCGCCAGAAAAAGGTAGTCGAGAGGGCCCTGAGTAGGAGAGACCAACAATTGAGCAAGGCAATAAGATAGTCTAGGAGAGTTACTAAGTCGGTGAGATCATCGATGACTTCGTCCAAAAGGGTCAGAGATAGTCAGGGTTGTGGTGACCTCCAACAGTGCAGCTGAGGAAAGTTGGGCAGAGTTCAGATCGAGGGGGTAGATCTGAGTCTAAAAGGAGACCCATGACTTTAGTCTTAGTAGCTAGCGCCAGTGATTCAATAAGTGTCTTCACTCATCTTATTTGTGTTTAGTATGGGATGAGGCATCCAGGGACGTGCCAACAGGGTCGAGGGGTTGATTCAATTGCATCTCCTTAGACCACTTTATTAGAGATTGCCCGGGGGCTTAGAGAGTAACTCTAATAGTGACTTAGAGGTCAACGTCGTCTGTACAGAGAGGCCGAAGGCCAGTGTGAGGTGGTAGTATTATATCTGGACAACAAAGTAAAGGGATAACCATATTAGTGGCTGATGCAAAGTCGATGGTAGCCTCTAGACAGTATGCGATGAGAGCTCGAGATGAGTACAATGTAGCAGACGTGATATATGATATATTCATTGTATTCTCCATTCCAATTACTATATTGATAGATCCTGATTCCACCCACTCTTACATCTGCTTCGACCTAGTTCAAAAGATAGAAATCCCAGCCGAAGACTTAGAGGTAGGAATTCGAGTATCAAGCCTTTTAGGTCTAGATGTTCTAGTATACAAGATTCACTAGAGATGTCTGGTAGAAATTCAGGGTCAAACCTTCATAGCAGACTTAAAGGAGTTACCCTTCCGAGAGTTCGACATGATCTTATGTATGAATTGATTATCCAAGAAGAACCATTTTGAAATGCAAAGCCATACAACTTAATCTTAAGATAAATGATGGTACCAAGTTAGTAATGACTAGTGAAAAGTCGAGCCAATCAAGGATAATATAAGCTATAAAAGCTCAACGGATTATCAACCAAGGATATGAGGTCTTCTTTGTACATGTGGTCGACACCCGAATTTTAGTTCCAACACTCGAGGATATCCAAGCAGTGCGAGAATTCCCCAATGTGTTCCCAGAAGAATTCCTGGGTTTATCGCCCGACCGTGAATTATATTTTAGTATCAATGTAGTGTAGGGATCAGCTCTGGTGTCCATTGCTCTCTATCTCATGGAACCAATAGAGTTGAAGAAGTTAAAGGCCTAGATTCATGAGTTTCTAGAGAAAGACTTCATCCAACCGAGCATCTATGTGTGGGGAGAGCTAGTCTTGTTTGTTATGAAGAAGGAAGGGTCGATGAGGATGTGCATCGACTACAGACAGTTGAACAAGTTGACTATCGAGAATTGTTACCCACTTCTAAGGATAGAAGATCTCTTCGACTAGCTAATGGAAACATGTGTGTTCTCCAAGATTGAGTTGTGGTCAAGTTATTATCAGTTGAAGGTAAATGATGCCGATGTAACGAAGACAACTTTCAGGATGAGGTATGATCAGTATTAGTTCTTAGTAATGCTGTTTGGACTCACCAACGCCCCAACGACATGCATGGACTTGATGAATCGAGTCTTTCACCCCTACATAGATTAGTTCATAGTGATGTTTATAGACGACATCCTAGTGTACTCTCGATCAGATGAGGAGCATGATCATCATATTTGCATCATTCTTTAGACACTCTGAGACTGTCAATTGTATGCCAAGTTTGGGAAGTGTAAGTTTTGGTTAACAGAGGTTTCATTTCTGGGTCATATCGTGTCAGAAGATATCTGTAATATCTCAAATTTTGGAAAATTACTAAAATGAAAATTTTGAAAGTTGGGTGGCCAAAGTATAAATTTTGGAAAAATTCATGGACCACAATGGTAATTTTTCCAAAAAGAAATTTTGGAAAAGTATAAATTTTTCGTGGGTTGCAAATTTTTTATCCGGGATTTGTATAAATGTTATAAAGCGATAAAGTCTAATAAAACACCGGATAATCAAGTCGAATCGAAAATTTAAGAAATTTTGAAAGATGACATTAAAAGGTCAATAATATCATTTACATATTTTAATTTAATAAAATTTAACATGGATTGTTGAATTTAAGTTGATTTTTCCAAGTTAAATCGAGACTTTTGGATTAAAGTTGTAAGATTGTGATTTTTGAAAAAGTGCAGGGCCAAAGATTGATATTAACAAAATATTAGTTTATATTTGAGTTTGATGATGTAAGAAAGATGATGAAAGCATGATGTAGCATGATAATTTGATAATTATCATGATTTGATTTTTAAGGGTAAGGATGTCTTTTAGTATTAAATGAATTTTAAATTCATTTTAATTGGTTTAAAGCCAAGTGTAGTAAGGTATTTTAGGAGAAAATTCGTGAAAGTTGGTTCGGTTCATGTTCTTCACTTGGTTGTGGGTTTCATAAGCAAGGTAAGATAAATTTTATTTTTCCATTTTCAAGCTTATTTACTTTCTCTGCTTAAAAATCATTTTAATTTCAATATATGATTTAGAGAATGTGATATTTTTCTTGAGCATTATTCTGTTTGGTGCAAAATAATGTGTCATGTATAAAAAAAAAATTACTATTGAAAGCTTGAGTACTCTAAAGAACTTCCAAGCTCGAATTTTCTTTTAAGAAAATGTTATCTTTTGCATTAAAAAACTGGTATTAGTTTTTTTTTCCTTTTCATAATGTAGATGATAATAAAGGACCCGACCAGGATTTTCTTAGGGTATGATTGACTCAACTTTGGAACAGGGTTCGTAAAATAGTAGATATATTTGGCACCCATGAAGCGTCCACATTTCCCGTAATTGCAAACAAACCTTGCTTGGCCAATATGCTATGGCCAGGCGTCCCAACAGCAGAGGAAGAAGCCCCTTTGCCATCTTTGAGTATTACTTCAGGCGCAGGCAAACCTGGTGGAGCCACCCTCTCTTTGCCCATGTGCACACTAAAGCCAGCACAGTGTACCCTAAAGCTTATAAATCTTGATCGTATCACAAGTGCCCTTTGCTTACTTTCAGAGGCCAACAACGGTTCCCCCAAAGCAAAAGAGAAAATAAC